>NW_022280087.1:1747444-1779771 GCF_004355925.1 Anarrhichthys ocellatus | reverse complement strand
AGAGAGAGAGAGAGAGAGAGAGAGAGAGAGAGAGAGAGAGAGAGAGACTTCATTTTCTGCTCAGGGAGACATTACTCCTCTAGATACATAGTTGTTGGATTAGATATTAATGATCTGTATATTGCATAGAGAACCTTTAAAGAGTAAGGATACACACCCTGATAATCTTATTTTGGTTGGTTTAATCTGTTACTCTGCTGCAGTGATGTGCAGGTGTACTCCAGGACCCTGTGACATCATTGTTGTTGTTGGTTAAAAGTGCAACAGAGCATGTTTCTGTGGAGAAACACTGCTCCTCTTCTAGTGCACTATCCCAGCATGGCTTTGAACTGGCCCTGGTCATAGTTGTGAACCATGATGGCAATGTGATCTACGTATCCGTCTTATCTAATAACACTGATCATAATGACTCATTCATAGCAGGAAATCACCTCTCGCTCTCATCAGCAGCCTTCTCTGCATCCTCCAACTTCTGCAGAGCCGTTGCCAGTCTCTCCTGAGCTCGGTCCAACTCCTCCTCCACCAGCTGGATACGTCTGTTCAGGGAAGCCACTTCAGCTTCAGCCTGAGCACAAAAAACAATGACCAGAGTGAAAAGTGTTTTCTTCCATGGTGTAGACACACTGTAGCTTATAGAAAACATGTTCCTTGCTAAGAAGCAAGTATTACCCTTACATCATGGTTCATCATCTGTGACAAAGTCTGTGTTAGCTGTATTGTCCTAGACATGTTAACTCTTGCTGTAATGCTTTATAATACAGCCTGCGCATTAAAATGCTGTATAACACAGATATTAACACCGATATTCTGCTAAACTTACAAACTGTATATATTCATAAAAAACTCTAAACATAGTTGGAAAAAATAAATGTAACTCTAACAAACACAACTGGCTTTTTTTTCTGAGCGACCCAACAGGTAGATCGGCCCATTGTTTCTTTCTTTAAATGAACACTAAGCTAGTGATGATGATGGAGGAGTGTGACATGCTTTATGTGAACGTTCCTGCTTTGGAAAACGATGGTGGCAGCAACTTGACCATTGCTCTTAAGGTTTAAAGGTACAATATATAAGATTTGGGAAATGCCCCTCAACGGCTCTCAAAATGTCAACGGCCGGCTGATGGAGGTTATCAACCGGTAGCCTCAACCTAGGGCAGCGTGAACATGGGTGGTTGTCTCATCTGGGCCAAAATGCTGAAGTCAACCCCTCTTTGCACTTGATCTTTTTGAAAAAGGGAAAGTCCAGTCATCATATGGGATGAGGACTTGAGTATTTTTAGTGAGTGTTTTTAGTGCTTTTAGTTGATTAACTAGAATTTGGAGAATTTGGAGCTTGCTACTCCTGGAACCACGCCCTTACCCTGGTATATTGTTCCAGCCAGGCATTCTTAGAACAGCGGCCTTTGCTGACAGCTGTGCTTTCTATATGTAAACTTTGAAATACATTTTTCAGTAATGACTCTGAAACTGAAAAGAGGCAGAAGAGCAGAAGACTAAAGGCTGGAATGTTTTCTTTCCTTCCTTCTATGATCGTAGATCAAAATGGTTGCCAGTTAACAGGAACCATACTCATACATATAAAAGTCCAGTGTTCATGCGCTGTAATAGCTAATGTACAAAATTGTAATCTTTTATTCTTGTTTGCATATTCAGTCTCTTCAAAAGGAAAGGGACTAAATAAATACTGTGACCCGGGAGGAATGGATGATGCACTCAAAATGGACTTGGACCATTGTTAAGCCTGCAGTCAAGGTTGAGCGACTGACATCATGGCCAAAATAGGGCTCTGAAATCCCCCCCGACAGCTGTGAGGAGTCGACGCAGAGCATGATGAGAATGGAATGCAAGGGAGAAGCCGGGAACCAGCCAGCCCTGGTTTACACTGGCAGCATCACAGCTTTTATCAGACTCAGTTCACATTGTATGTCAGTATGAGAAGCAATGTACATAAAGCCTTTCTGTACATAATGTACAACCTATTCTTTACGACAGCCCCTCTTCCTGAGGTAGAAATGTGGTGCAGAAGAGTATTCTTTTATTCTTTGAAATAAGGATAGACAAACTGCGAATTAATCACAACAAGTGTGTATTGCACTTTTGGAATTGTATTACTCACATCAGCAGCCTTCTTGTCGGCCACCTCAAGCTTCTCCTGAGCATCCTTCAGGGCCTCCGAGTATTTATCAAGCTCATCCTCCGTCCCCTTCAGCTTCTTTTGCATTTGCAGAAGTTCGTCTTCATGCTGATGGCATGGGAGATCAAACAGAGTTAGCAGTGTGTTCATCAGAGAATTTGTTGTCATGCTTAATACATTGATTGTAATGCCCTGGAATTGAATAGCTTCTATGCATTCCAGTTAAAGGTATGGCAACATGTCTTCAACATGCCAATATGAACATTGAAGCACTTCCTCCTTTCCTACTGGCCATCAAAAGATCCCTTCTTGGCATTGCTTATAAAGAAAAATCCACATGTTCTGTGTGAATAAAGGACTAAAACGCCTGCAACCTTAGAAGCTATCCAATCGCTTTGGCTAACTCCAACTGCGAGAAGTTTTGCTTCTTGTGTGTTTGCGTAGTCTGTCCTCTTTCCAGGTCTTGCAGCTTAGGCTGTTTGCTACCTGCAAGCTGCTTGACATCCATTTTCTTTCAAACTTTCATCATAGCATATTAATCTGTTGGTTATTCTGTACACACAACATCTATTGCATGTGTGTCTGTCCTGGAAGAGGGATTCCTCTTTAGTTACTCCTCCTGAGGTTTTTTGTTTTCTTCCATTTTTCCCCCTAAAGGTTTTTGGGAGTTTTTCCTGATCTGATTTGAGGATCTCAAGACAGAGGGTGTTGTATGCTGTACAGATTGTAAACCCCTGTGAGGCAAATTTGTGATTTGTGGTATTGGGCTGTGTAAAAAAAACTGACTTCACTTGACTGAAGCCTGATATTAACTTTGGAATGCATTTTTACTCCGAATGAGGACTGTGGATTTTGTTCTCGATCACATGAAGAAATATCTTAATGACCAGTTCAAACAGCGGTAATGATTACAGCAAGCAGAACCTGTTTCAATATGGGTATCCGACTATTGTTTAAATACAGACTTTAATACAGTATACATTGAATTCTGAGCTTCCTTGCACTCAGATACCAACAAATATCTTCATGAAATCATTTTGCACACATTTTTACGACAACGCATAAGGCCAGAGTGTGCTTCATAAAGTACTTAAACTAATTGAAGCGGCACTAGCTCAGTCCACACGGAGGGAGACTGGACCGGTAGTTGGAGAGGTTCACCTCCTGAGCACATCCGAGGTGCCCTTGAGCAAGGCACCGAACCCCCAAACTGCTCCCCGTGCGCTGTATAACTATACAGCGCATTTAACCTATCCTGGGATAGGTTAAATGCAGGCGCGTGCTGTGCGGTGTACAATATCACGTGTGACATTAAAAGTTGATTAAGATTAAAAGATAGTGAAGCATTGTCTCAACTGAAGTGTAATTCATTTGCATAAACAAAGTACAGTATTTGTGCGCGTAATATTTACGCAATTTACTATTGCTGTGTACACCAGAATAATATATAATATGATTATGTATTGATACTTGTCTGTATTAATGTAGAAGTATAATACAAATATAACATAATATAATGCAGTGTAACAACATCTTTAAATAAAATAGTATAATGCAAAGGAGAGAGAGAGAACCATACACTGCAAAGCTGGCTGCTTAAAGTGAACCGTCTTTTTTCTGCTCTGTTTTGCATCTGGGTGGCTGAATGAGCTGTCCATCAGTTTGTTGCAGCGAGGTTGAGAGGGGTTATCCAGGATGGCTTCGATGTTGTCCTTTATCAGTTCTCTACACCAACTGCATAGCTTCCAAAGTTGCAGTCTTTTTAGGGCTTCATTCACTCTTTGAACGGAGCACGTGGATACTCGATTGGAAGCATGTCAGGAAGGCAGTGTGAACACACCCATATCCACACCCAGGTAAACTAACGACTGGGCGGAGAGCTGCCAGTTTATGGCAAGACCCAGCGTTTGCAGGTGCTGTATGACTTCTACCGGAAATACACCTCAGTGGAAATACACCTGAGCGGCACACTGGTGCGAGCGGCCAATGAGGCATCCATAAACGTGGTCCCAAAGAGACGGCGGTGTAGTTTTCCGGGGTCGGAACAAAGTCTCACCATTGACTCCCCATTGGCATCGGGGAGGACTCTCCACATCTTCGTCACAGACTGAAAAGTCATCTGTTCAGACTGCACCTTGGCTCATAAAATTATAATATAAAAAAACTCTTATTGTTTGTAAATGTAGCGCTTGAAGTAGTTCAGCAGTTTTTGTGATTTCTTGGGGTTGAATGTTCTTATTGTAAGTCGCTTTTGATAAAAGCTTGAGCTAAAGAGTTATCCAATTTGGAAAGTTTGGAAAGTTCAGGTTTTTTTAAGTGTTAAAACCCAAACATGGAAAAGTACATGCTTAGTGACAATTAGTTCATAATTTAAAAAAAAAGAAATACCTCACTTTCTTAGATTAATAATAAAAACGTGATGCTTTATTATGAAAACGTGCTAGTTGTTTTTGAATCATTAAAAGTTAAATTTTCATGTTGACGAGTTACCTAAACCTATGCATTATAAAATATATAACAAATTATGGTTTGGGATACTGTGAGCAAAAAAATATAAATAATCTCGAACTAAACTACTAAACTGAAATACTCTGACTGTTAGAAGCCAGAGTATGGACTATAGTTTGACATGAAAATGGGAATTTGACATCAAAGTTTAATAAAAAATGATAAGAATAACTAACTGCAGAATTCACTTAGATGACAATTGTTCATGGAATTAAAGCTGCTCACTAAGAAAGTTTAGTCCGGTTTCATTTTCACAGGGGAAAAACCCACTAATCATGCACCAACATCACTTGTAGTCTGACCATATTCACTGGTCATATCCAAATGTTTAACAGTGAAGAAAGCAAACAGTGTAAACGTGTGGAGCTCAATGTAGAACAAAATGACCAGTAAAAATTCAGGAACATAAAATGAGATCTGTGTCTAAGAATAGATTGCCGCAGTTGCATGCTGGGAGGGTTCCCAACACATCTACCTCATGTAACTGCAATCACATGATCAGCAGTGAGTTAATCATATGAACTCTACTCATTTTAACGTTATTTCAAATAAGAGCACACAGTTAAAAAAAACATCCTCAAACTGTGTTTAGCCTGATTTAGGACATGGGTTGGGCTGGTTCCCAATTTTTCTTAGTCTGACTGGATCCCATTGTATCGCTTCTGTGTGTCTACCCACCTGCTTGCTTCTGTCTTCGGCTGCTTTCTTGTCTGCTTCAGCTTGTTCAGCCTGGTCCAGTGCATTCTCCTTGTCTAACTTTAGCATGAGCATCTTCTTTTTGATGGCCTCCATTTTGGCTGAGGTTTAGCTAATGGGTTTTTGCAACCGTGTAGAGATAGGAAGACAAACCCGAGAGCCTGGTGGAGACACTAAACTCTGACAAAGATAGAGGGAGGGCATTTATATGACAGAGGAGGAGACACTCCCACTACTAAGCCCCTCAACTCACGCACATGACCGCACCCTCCTCTGTCTTCCACAATCACCTCTCAAATGAGAAGCAAACCTGCACACTAACAACATGTGTTTGTATGTATGTTTTCATGCTTGGAAACTGAAATAGATTAGCATTCCACAATAAGATGCACTGTAAGTCTGGCCTGTTCCTTGTAATGTGGCTTCTAAAGTGAAGAGAACATTGGAAAGAATAGAAAGATTACTTTCATTTCCCTGCATGGGATCAAAATAGTTTATCCATTATGAAATAAGCTGAGCTACAAGACATGACAAAGCAAAATACTTTTGTCTTTTTCTGTCTGACACACAGTGCTCAAATTACAGACCAGTTATAGGTCGGATGTTAGTCATCGGAATAAAATGACCAGTCAGTTGTGGGTTTGTGATTGACTTTAGTCTATGTGTTATCTTTCAAATGTTCCAGGGTCTTTTGATTCTTCTTCTTCAACTACTCTTTTTCTTCAGAATACTCCTGTCATCACTGACGTCCTGCCGTTGTTGAATTAGAAGCTATGGACAAAGAATATATTGTAGCCGTAGGTGGGCACCCAGAGCTCTACGATACCTGATATTAATAGACACCGGACGAAACTATGTGTATAAATGTATGTGTATAAACTATAGGGTACAAACAATAACGACGCTGCCGTATTCACGCCTATATGATGTTATTTTGATAGTTGATGGAGCTGCTCCAATGTTAGCAAAGCCTAGCAACATCGATCCGAGCTCCATTGAGAAAACAAAAGTTATTTGCTTGTTGTCTTTCGGAGAGAACAAAAAAAACATGAATTCAGACTTTTTGTCTTCATTTTGGCATCATGATGAAGTTATTTCAGCATCCCTTTTATCCGTTTATTGCAATTAAATCACAGCAAAAATGTTTATTTTGGGTTCATACAGCTGTAGTAAACCAGCAGAGGTGTGGTTTGCTCAGTGGCCGTGCATTTTATACCTGGGCCTTCACTGCTGTCCTGCAGCTGAATAATCTCATTATGACGCCACAGCTACGGTTATTATTTGTTTCGTGTAAAAATGAAGCTCAACACCTATAAATACACTAACTGCAGAGTGCAGATACATGAATACGCCGAGAGTGCGTCTCCTCTCTGCTCTGACTGCAGCGCGAGGCTGCTGTGAGAGTAACCGCCTGTGAGTGCTTTGGGGCGGCTCACGGCAGCACCCGCTGCTCGTTCACGACAGTGCAGAACGTACGTGCTTTCACGTCAGAGTCAAAACACCAGAAAAGTCTCCAACAACACCGGAACAAGTCGCTAGATTTGTCACTAGTAGCTTTTGACAAAAAAAGTCGCCATGAGGGTTTGGAAAGTCGCCAGATTTAGCGAGAAAGTCGCCAAGTTGGTAACCCTGGCACCGGATAAATATGTCCCCAGAGCAACATAGGACATAACAATAGTTCCTATCACATATAAAACCAAACAAAAATCCATCTTCATAAAAACAAGTTGTACAAATAATAATATATGAACAAGCATATTAAATAATGACATAAATTATATTTATGGCAGTTAAAGCTATTGCAGATGTAAAAACAAAAGCAGTTTATTTACCAAAGCTGCTGTTCACTATTTAAAGACAAAGTCCATCCTCCTTTGTTTGTAATAAAGAGTTTAATCTCATGGTTGTTCAGTACATCCGTGTGTTTTAGTTCCAGTAAGAAGTCCTTCTGGATTCATGGACGCCAGTGAAGACAGTCGAGCCTCCCCAGTTGTATTTCTTGAATACGTTTTAAAGTGTTTGAGGGCTGAAAATGTCCGCTCCACAGAGGCAGCAGATATTGAGATTGTCACCGCCCAACATGTCACGCTAGCCCACCAACCAATCACGTATGGCTAGGCCAGCTAGAAGGCTCTGGTACGTCAAAGAATGCGCCCAACATGTACAATAAAGCCCAACATGTCAAACTAAAGATCTGATTGGTTGAACACTATGACAATCAACAATATCGTCCCCATTCACTTAAACTGCAAAGGGATTCACTTGAGACTCTGCAGGCCTCTGCCTCTGTTCTTACCTAGAGACACAGAGGTGAGATCTGATTGGATAAAAGCTCTACTTAAAACAAGCTGCACTGGAAGCAGAGCAACTGAGGAAGACAGTAGCTGTGCAATGAGAAAATAAGATAATGGGAAAAAAATGATAATACATGTAGTGTATTTTTGAAAACATTATTAAATTATAAAATAGCTATAACTTTGTGATTCTGTCTAGGCCAGCAGAGAAGGTCTTGCTGGCCCTAACGGCCCACCACTGGGTTTGCTAGATACAGTGAATACAGCTCCATGAAATTCAGCGAGTGCCTCCGGATGATGTTATGAACTGAGACAAGACGATGTTTAGTTTCCCGGGATACGTGGGACTTCCACAACGTACGAAGCAGCCAACAGTGGTTATTCCTTCCATGGTTGACGGCGGAAATAACTGGCTTCTTTGACAACAGTTTCAATAGAGATAAGCCACGTCTCCTCTCCGGCGCATCTGGCGCGAATAAACACAAATGATCTTGTGAGTAACGCAACATAAAAATTCACTTTGCATTTGGTGTGAACACAGCATTAGGATAGAGTTACTTTATGGGGGTTTTATTTAGAAAAAAGAAAGCCTTGTCTTGGGTTCCCAGTTAAGATACAGGTGTTTCTCAAAGTCAAGGAAGGATCCGTCAGCAGCTGTATTTCAGAATAGTACGTCATCGAATGCCGCCAAAGGTTCCAATGTGGAGGATCCAAATTCTACAGAGTAGTGAGTCCTTCGTTCAGAGGTTTGTAAAGGATGCATCTGTGAACCCTCCGCGCTCCTAAAACACCCATAGTCCTATGCACAGCATGCATTTCCAGACCCCGATTTGAAAACAGAGGAAATATGCTTTAAACTAAATAGATAACTAAATAAACTTTAAGTTATTTCACCTCAGCAGTCCACAAAAATCTGTTTCTGAACAAATTTGAGGCAAGAAATTGCCAATCCAGTTGCTGAATCTTCAATCATATTAGATCTATGAGGCCACATTTTAAAGTTTGTTTCAACTTTCATCGTGCAGCGACTTGTTAAAGGAGCCATTAATAGCACTGAGGCCGGCAACAGAGAGAGACAACGGGGTAGAGACAGGTTCTCTGTGGCCTTATTTAGACCTCACAAGAGTGGGTGATTGTTGGAGGACACGAGACTAAACAAGACGGGTCTGATAATTTTTATTTTGTTTCAGGTACAACTACTGTGTCTTGTAATGGAGTCTGATGGCTTTGAGGAGAGCTTATTAATTGTATGTTTTCATAAATTATAATAATTGTAAATATCTGTTGATTTTATTTATTTTTTATAGGCCTACGTGTTTTGAATCTGTGTTTTGAGGAATGCAAAATCAATATACCTACTAGAAATTGTAATGTAGTCAATTATCCTAACTACATTTTTTTTCATAAACCTGTGTTTACCCTATATGGGCCTATATGCTCACATATAGAGTATTTGTACACTTTTTGTGGAACTTATCATAAAAAATACTCAGCTCAAAAACTGAAAGTCATCGAAAAAAAGGTTTTACCATGAGCTACTACTTTGAAAATATCATTATTATCAAGAAAAAATACGTTTGTTTGTGGTGTCAAAATTGTGAGGAACAGAGCAGGTTGAAAAACTGCCACTGTCTGCTTTCCTCCAGAAATTTCTCATCTCAGTTAACATTGAGTCCTATGGGGCAGTTGCTTTGCCAGGGTTCAGATCTTTTAATCCGCCCACTCGACTGCTTTCATTGTGGGCATTGTGACATAAAATGGCAATTTCTCCATTAAAAGCTCTTTACAAACACATTGTGAATCTTCAACTCTACATGTATTCTAAAATATTTACACAAATCCTCCCAGAATAGAAGCCAGATCTCTTTGGGAGAATTACCCAGACATCTCCCAATCCTTCATTCAGTGGCCTTGCTTTCGCATTTGTGCTGCTCAATAATAGTTTTGAGTTTGATATGACACTCTTGATTACCAAATATATTTGTCAATATCACACTACATTGTAGGCTAGTTCTGTTTTTTAAACTTTTTCTTTTAACTCACTCCGGCCCACTCTTAAAACACCGGCACAAAGTATGTTATCATGGAAACACATCAGCTGTCGACATAAATGACGTTGGTCTCTACAGATTGGTTAGAAAAATCACCCCCCCCCTATGGAAATGATTGGAGTGATGGCAACATCAGACTGAAGACGAAAAGAGAGTGTTGACAATTCTGTCCGCTATCAGGCAAGCAGTTTCTTCGAGTCCCTGTTGCTTTCAGGCACCCCAAGCCAATTGTGTAAACTGGTTTGATTCTATAGTAACATGTTTGTGACCAGCACAACTTATCCTTTGACTTTAAATTCACCTCAGTAGCTCATGCAAACCCATTATGAAATCTGAAATGGTCCAAAAATTTCACAACACATTAACAGCTATTCCGTGAAAACCGTGCTAGCAATCCGAATGCCTATTTGGCCCAATAAAGTCAGAAGTTTTGTGACTGGTAAGAGCCAAAACAGGAGTGTTGTTGAGCTTTGTACATTCCGATTTCCTGATGATTTCCCATGAGTAATCACCGTTTTTTGCGATTTTCGTCTCTTAGAAAAGTCATAGCACACCGTTCCTGATCATTCCGCATGTATTTTTTCTGCATGTGTTGACAATGCTGTAAAACTAGTAGCATGGCAAAATCCATACAGAATATGAAGAGGCATAAGATAAACCTGTCGAATTATAGTCAGTGTGGTTTTGCACAAGGCTTTCAGGTCAAAGCACTCATCTACAAAGAAGTAAAGGTCACATTAGACGATTTGACTATTTCAGAGCATGGATATTAAAATCCAAAAACACGTTTTATTTTTTCTGAAAAAAAGACGTCACACTTCATAAAGTTAATCATGAGAACCTTGACACTGAACCAATCATTAGAAAAACAATAAAATTAAAGTGAAACTGCAGTCATACAGCAGAAGCCGTTCTTCATTATTCTTCTTCACTATTTAGGACTGACAAGTGCCTGGAATGGTTAACATTTCTGATCACTAAACAGATTTGAAGTCACTACTAATAAATAGTGACTTCAAAGGCAAAAAGACTGAAAAAATTAGCTTGAGTTCATAACTTCAACCACACGATTTCACATGTGTATGAAATAACTGTCAGGATTCTCCTTTGTGTTTTGAGAGTTTTTCAAGCATTTCCTTTGTATGAACTGTCTTGTGATGGGGTGAGAGGTTGTGAGACAGAGCAAATACAATAGAAAGTGACTCTGAGTAGGAATGGCTGTCCTGTAACCCTACTCCATCACCTGGCCTGTAATGCCTATAACTGGATTTCTCCTGGGGATGGACAGAGTACAGGGGTGACGAGGGGGACTATGTCAGTTATTTCCCGCTCTAGGCCCGAGCTGGTTATTAATAAACATCTTTTGGCTGACATTGTCCAGTGGATTAGAATATGAGACTAGCCGCAAACACAAATAGGCAGAGATGATCGCAGAGATAAAGGAGCAGAATTATTAGTGAAGTGACTGTGTTTGAAAGGAGTAGCTGAACTCTATCACTTTCTGGAAAATACAAACCAAAAGTGTGATGAGAAGGTTGATATCTGTTTCCCCTCTGTGTGTCTGTGCGTTGGTTTGTTGGACAGTGACTTTTTCTATTATGGGCTCTGCCCAGTGTGGCCCAATGGTGCTCATGTACTGTATATGGTGACAGCATTAAGGGCCAGAGGCTATGTATAATGTTAGGAGTCATTTAGCATTCATTGTTGGAATGTGTGAAACAGTTCTTCTTCACTGTCTGTTTCAAAAACTACTCAGAGTGCATTTAAAGGAGCAATATTCAGAGCATTCATATATCATCAAAGTGCATTCTGCATTGCTTTTCAGGCTGTAATGTTTCTTGATTTTCCATTCATAACACATCTGAATTCAAGAGACATACATATATAGAAAGACAAAATGAAAAAAAAATCAGGAGTGAAGAAAGAAATGATTAGTACTGAAAATATTTGGATTTAATTAGTTCTGAAATATTGTTGTTTAAAAAAAGTTATTGCACTAATCTTAGCTTCCGTTCATTGGCTCCCTATCGGCATTTGATATTACTTTCAGGTGCTACTAATGACATATACATTTCTCATATAGTGCTGTGGGCTCTCAGAATACAATAATATACAGAATAAAAGAAGTCAGCTGGCTGCAGGGCCTCTTTCTCTGGAATAATCTGCCTGCTGGCTCTGTAGAAGCTTTTAACAGGGGTCCCAGTGCATGCTAATTCAAGTAATGAAGCATACAGAGTACACAGACATGTGGTCAGGTCAGTCTCAATATAAATTAATGCACAGAAAAGGATTCACAGATGTTTTTTGAGATTTACATTTAAATGACTCTCCGCAAAAATATTTTACAATGTACACAGAACATATCTCTTGTTTTAACTGAATCAAAGAGAAATCCACAAATATATGCATTTAAAGGAACAGTGTGTAATATTTAGTGGCATCTAGTGGTGAGTTACAGATTGCAACCAGCTGAATACTCTGCTCACACATCACTTTCCTAGCATGTTGGAGAAGTACGGTGACCTATGTAGGAAATTTAGGTTTAGAAGTGTGCTTTAAGAAATTATAATAGAAGTGTTTAAGAATTCATAATTAGTCATAAATATAGGAGTGTTTTAGAATGTATAGTTAGAAGTGTTTCTTAGTAGAATTAGTAGCACCTCTTACAGGTGGGGGATAATAATATAGCAAGTACTTGGAAGTCCCATTTATGCTTGTAAAACTTGTGAAGTTTTTGCCAAAAGTTGCAAATCCTTACCTTTAATATAGTATGTTAAGCTTAGGGACAGACAGATTTCCAGACAGGCAATTTCAGGTTGTACCCGTGCGAGGGTCTTCAACGGTCTGATGCTAGGAGGAGACTGTTGAAGTTAGCCAATAGGAACTAAACTAGACAAAGGGGAGGGGTTTTCAAACTGTGAACGGAAGTGCTGGGAAAGAATTCAGTGTCTTTCCTCTGGTCTCAACGTGAGGGCAGCTGTGCTCCCATCTGGGATGAGGGTAAAGATGCTTCTCTGCGCAGATAATATATATCTATAGATACTGTAATTAATGTGCTTCACTTTGTAATTGTATTAGCTTCAGTAGGATTAAATACTTTTGACTGTAAACCAGTTCATGGTAGATTTTATTATCGAAGCGTCTCTACTGTAAACAGCAGTGGAACGTGAATCAGGGGCCTGCTCTCGTGTGGGGTAGAATCCAAGCCTCCACACCTACAGGTATGGGTTAGTATGGGTTAGATCTTTAGTATTTTATTCCAACTAGGAGCTACTCTTATCAATACTCTGTTCTTCTACATGACTAAATAATTGCTTTTAAAAACATATATTGAATTTTAAAAACAAATTTTGAGAAGGATTAGAATTTACATTTAAAATGTATCTAAATATTGTTTCTAGAGCAGCAACAGTTATGTTTACAACAGCAAAGTCACATAAAGTCAATCATATCTCACTAGAAACAAATGTAAAATGTTAATAAAATAAATAACATTTCTGAGAGAAGTTTATAAAGAATGAAGAACACAGACATCAGTCAGTATTAGTCATTCTGCCTGTCCTCCTGTCCTTTGTCCTCTGCCCTCCTGTCCTCTGCTCTCCTGTCCTCCTCTCCTCCTGTCCTCCTCTCCTCTGTCCTCTGCCCTCCTGTCCTCTGCCCTCCTCTCCTCTGTCCTCCTGTCCTCTGCTCTCCTGTCCTCCTCTCCTCCTGTCCTCCTCTCCTCTGTCCTCTGCCCTCCTCTCCTCTGTCCTCCTGTCCTCTGCCCTCCTCTCCTCTGTCCTCCTGTCCTGTGCTCTCCTGTCCTCTGCTCTCCTGTCCTCCTCTCCTCCTGTCCTCCTGTCCTCCTCTCCTCTGTCCTCTGCCCTCCTGTCCTCTGCCCTCCTGTCCTCCTCTCCTCCATCTTGACTTTTTGCAACCAGTGAACAGAAGTGACCATATTGAGACTCCGTGCGAGTGACGTCGAGACGCCGCATTTAGCTCTGTAGCGGTAGCGACCTGTCAATCAAAAGGTAGCCCCACCCTAAACAACCAAACATGGGCAGATAAGTCTGTAAAGTCTGCCGTTATATTGTGATTGTGATTGCTGTAATTTTCCATCCATCCATTATGTATGCCCCTGAATACTTTGCGGGGCCTCAGAGGCTGGCTGACAGACAACTGTCACACCTTCAGGCATCTACAGTCACCAAGTAACCCAATGCACAATGCACAGGGAAAGGTTCCAATCAAGAAGTAACAGTGCGAACCACTGCACTATTGCAATTTGATTATAGTATTGTGTATCAACAATATTGTAATTTCTGTCTGGGCACATCATTAGACATTAGGTGAATCAATTAACAGAACTATATAAATGGAATCGTCATCAGTCTTCTTTTACTCGTCTCCAGCTAGGAAATACATCCTTCAATACAGATTCATTTTGTATGACATGATTTTATTTTTCCATGTAGTAATACAATTTACATAAATGACAAAAGGTTGTACAAAAGTAAGTACAGCCCTTGTTTTCAGTTCAGCCTTACAGCGTCACTGACGAATAAAGCATCTGCTGACTTCATAATACTTTATCCATGTCATTACTTTGAACAGTATTTGCCATCTAATACTGTACTCATCCTGCCTTTTTAGGCAGAGAGATGTCACTCTAAAAGATCGACGCCTAAAATACATTTAGCAGAAAAGTAGGCATGCAGTTGCAACATTCTAATATGAGGATAACTGTGGAGAGTTTTTGCAGTATCATTTTGCAGCAACAGAAACAAAAACATCCACTGAAAAGCTATATTCTGAAGATAATATTACATCCATTTGGCAATCTTCTTTGTGTTACTAGACTGCAATCAGCCGGTGTTAAGATACAATAAAAACTGTTAAGAATGAAGACACAGTAAAGCTAAAAGTTATTTTCTATTGCAGTAGTAAGAAAAGGTAGAGGTTAGATTGGAAAACATGCAAAACAACCAAGCCAAGCAGACTACTGACTTTAAATCTGACTTTAAATCATTTAAATGTAAAGCCTCTATAAGTTCCCAGAAAAGTGTTCCAGAAAGCTGCACTATTTCTGCCCGTCAAACTCGAGCTGTAACACTCATTTCAACTGAAGCTGATGGAGGATCCTCTGCTATGTCTGTGAACAAATACATAATCCATCCATCCAGGTTTTAGGACTGACATCTATGCAGACATAAAAGTTTGTGAAATGCTGGACTCATGAATCACATTGTCAACATACATTTTGCATACTTTTTACCTACAAATGCATTTAAAAATACTCTGACAGAGCCAAGTATTTAAGTGTGCTCGGATAAACCTAAATTCACAGCAGTCTTAATGTACATGTAGTTATTTAAGTGAATCATTTAGGAAGTTGGGTTAGATGATGAGACAACCACTGACTGTCTCCTACCAACATCCAATGACGTCTCCTTTCAACCAGAAGCTGTTAGCGAAGCAGATGAGATTACAGACCTATGAATCACAACTGACCTATAAGCTGCTTTTGATCATAAATTACATTTTGTTTAGTTCGGAAGACTAGGGATGGTATGGTGATCTGAGGATCCAGTTTGTCGGTCATATTCTTCCTGACCATGAAGTAATTTTTGTTGTCAACATTAAGTGCAAAATGAAAATTCTTTAAAGCTAAGGTGGCAGAATTATCTCTAAATATTATTAAAAACTCCTTTTGTCACAAAATTAGATTTTGACGTATCACAAATAGTTTAGTCCACACAGGGATGAGATCGGGGTGGAAGGACTAACAGACTGCTGTTTGTGTGTGAAACCAAAAGTCAACATTCAGTCATTTTAATTTACATCCGTAACTTCAAAACCAAAATAAAAGCAGTCATTTTAAGCCAAACTATGATGTTTTACGGAACTAAAGAAATGTTTTGTTGCGTATTCGTTTTGTTTGAATTTACAGTGTTTAAAACTGCGGCTGTAAGCCGGAAAAAATTACATTTCGTTGGAATTGAGAAGCACTTCAGATTCAGCTGGTAATTCCCAGCATTATCACACCTTTTTAATTTATTATATTATATTGTTCCTGTATAAGGAGCAGTGGACTTGTAGAAAAGATAGGCACCTGCCAATGACAGGTGCCCTGGGAGCCATTAGGGGTTCAGCATCTTGCTCAGGGACACTTCGCCACCACGTCCCAGTCAAGGATCGAACCGTTGTCCTTGCAGTTACCAGACAACCCTCTTAAACCAGTGAGCCACAAGTGACCCCCAAAATCTAAATTAAAATTAAATATGGATTATATACACTTTAAGCCTTACATCTGAGGAGAGGGCATGAAAGCCTTTCTGGATCCACAGAGTGGCAATGACATTAGTTCATGTGTATCTATTTCTTTTACATTGTGATGCGATGAGCTGCATTACTGTGTTAAGGCCATAGTGATGCCAGACCTCAGCAATGGTAAAAGGTTTCATGAGTGACTGACACAGATGTTATTTTTAGAAGTTACAACTTCTACTTCACTCCAGTTCTGAGGTCTGTGCACTGACTTCCTGTCCAACAAAGAATAGGCTTTAAAATCCTGCTGTTGGTTTATAAAGCACTTTTAGGTTTAGGGCCAAAATCCATCTCTGATGTGCTGCTACCTTATGAACCATCCCGACCCCTTAGGTAGTCTGGGACTGCTCTACTTTCAATGAATGTTCTTCTCCTTTTCTTTTGCCTTATGTTTTGATGTTTTTAATTGTTTTATGTGAAGCACTTTGATTTGCCTTGTTGTTGAAATCTGCCATACAAATAAACTTGCCTTGCCTTACTTTAAGATCTGACAAACACAAACCTTAATAAGATAAGCATTGTAAAAGCAGAAGTTATTGCAGGGCAAATGTATTGGATTTCTTTACATTTTTGGTGGTTATGTATTTTTCGGATATTTCAGTGTGGGTCTTAAGGGTCTTTCTGGCAGCATTGAATAGAAACATTATTTTTCTCTATCATCTCGATAATGACCCCTACCTGTTTTTCAGGTTTGCGCACAACATAATTATCTGAAAACAGTAACAACCCAAGTGATGGTAGTAAATCATCAAACAATCCAAAGCATAACTGAAAATAAAAAAAAGCTCACTGTCACAAGCCATCTACTGACAAGCAAAGCAGCTAAATAAACATTAAGACTTGCAGAAAAGATAGAAGTGCTCATTGTTGGAATCAATCTGTTTCCATCATAGTCAACTATAGCTATAAGCTCATTAGCACTATAAAACATGGCGAGAATCAGATCTCCTCTGGAATATCTTGAAGGTCTGAAAAAAAGAGAACAAATCAAAATTCAGCCCTCGGTTCCTTTAAAACTAAGAGGAAATTATATTTCATTGGCGTCTTGTTTCTAAAATCGGACACATTTCAAGTTACAAACCAATATTCTGCTATTATATGACATCATGTGGGAGAGACTATTGAAAAATGTTCAAAGCTCACACAGCTTTTTTGTTTTATTGTTCTCTGGCACTAATAACTGAATATAACTGAAAGTATCTAAAAACAAACTTCTGAGTAGTAACTAACTGTAAACTCACCCAGTTTTGATCTATTCCTGGTTTGAGTTTGCTGTTTGTTGTTAATGTAAACTCAACACTTTGAATCACCCACTGTAGAGCTTTCCTGCCCTGGACCGTGAACAGCATGTCACTTTGCAATGTTTGCAGTCAGGATGCTTTTTATTGCTCCTCTGTAAACGTTAACAAGAACTTGGCACAGGAACTTCTCCTTAAGTTTCCTTGTTTGTGTGAAAAACGGTGCAGTCTCTCTCTTGCTTTAATGTGAGTTTTTTGGCTGTAGCTGCTGTTGAGTTTATATCGTCTTTATAATCTGTTTCGGCTGTCTTGATGCTTTATTCAAATTATTATTATTCTTTAAAGTGAAAGGTTATTTAATTAATGTAGCCTAATAATGCTTGTTGTCCATAGCTGTTTTTTTACTTCTTTCTCTAATCTGGTTAATTCTTCTTGGGCTGAGGAAGATAGTTGTATATCGATAATTGATAATCAGTTGCACAGGACGCAAATGTCTATAGAGAAAAGTGTATTGTTGGTTGGTTGAATATTAACATGTTAATGCACTTTTTTTGTGGCCTAATATGTTCTACAATTAATTCCTTTAAAGATGTAAAATAAACATTTACTCATAGTTAATTTTAACTGACCTAAAATATTCTAGCACTCTTTCCATACCTGCCTATAATACACGATGATACGAAAAGGATACATGTAACATTTACAGTCATTGTGTGTTATGTCTCGAATCTGACCCTTGGAGCTTTCAGATTCCGTCCCATCATCATCATCGGACGTCATGTCTACCTCCAAATCACTGCCATCCTGGAGGCCATCTGATTGGTGGGCAGGTTCCTGACTGGCCCACAGGGTGTCAGCTCCGGTTGAGACCTCCCTTCCTGGTTGCAGAGAGGCAGGCTACAATAGCAAGAGGAAAGAGTCCATAGAAAACCCAGTGAACATGGGGCACATGGACTGTACTGTAAACCTGCTGATGACTGGGACTTTTATCATTCTTTTGAAAAGCGCTGATTTATAAGGAGCACTCATAATACACATCAAACTCAGTTCACTCTAGATGGTTGTATAAGGCCTTGTGTGAGGAATTTGTCTGACAGAATAATATCCCTGATAACATCACTATGACGTCATTGGGGTCATTGTGACTGAGACGAAAAATGTTTAACTGAAAGCTTGTATTCGAACTGGGGGTGTGAAGTTTGACAGGCAGGATGTATCTACAAAAGATATGCTACTGAGCAGCATTTTGGGAAGTGTAGGTTCTAGTGTTTTTGGAACTTGACTGATACAAGGGACTAAAAGGTAGGATTCCCCACTTCAATGACTACTCTCTCCATCCTGAAGAGCGACGTAAACAGGCTGTTAAAGAAACAGAATCTCCAGAAAGCAGCCGGACGAGACTAAGTCTCTCCTTCTACATTGAACAGCTTAAACACCTCAACCACCTACTAACCCCACCCCCGACACTGACTATTTTCCCACCACACAGACACTACACATTACATTAACGTAGAGCCTCCACTTCTGTCTCAATGTAAAACAGATTCTGTGCAGAGTCAGAGGCTTTCTGGTTTTCGTTTCTAGTCCGAGCAGTATTGACCAACCACGTTGGAGCAGGTTTTGGTTGAATGCAGGTAAACAGTCAACCCGAGCAACGTGTTAGCCAAAATGCAATCTGGGAACCCATCGGCTATCATCCGACGATGATTTTGTTTATTACTGGTTTAAAAACACTTGTGAACTGGCTACTTGTGAAATAATCTGGTCGTACACGCCGTCTCACAACTCCAACTCCAGTCTTGCATCCCAAGTTGCTAATTGGACTGTTAACAATGAGCAGCTCACAGAAGAGGAAGTCTTGGCCCAGATATCTGATGGCTACACCGGAACCCTGCAAACATTGCCCCTTGCAGCCGGAGGCTAATCTGCCTGAGACAGATAGCCGATGGGCTCAGAGATTGGTCTCTATGCATTACATTAATGCACATCGTTTGGATTATTATCTCTGTACATTATACTTCATATGTGGAACATTTGCCCATTCCCTGGTTAAAACGTTGCACAACCTGTACACCTGTTTCATTTTAAAATAGACATATTGTGCATATGTCATATAGTTTTTTTTAATTATTTTATTTCCTCTTACGTTATTTATTATTATGCACTAAACACCATGCCCAATTTGTTGTATAAGTAAATCAACTGAGGCAATAAACCTGATTCTGACTTTAAAAATCTGTTTTGTGAGTCTCCTAACTTTGTGGAATTGCAATACAAATGTTCTCACTTGAGCAACCTGCTCCCTTAGCTGCTGGGAGGCAGATGCAGCCCCGCTGCAGACCTTCATGTGTCGGACGTGCCTCTCCAGCTTTGCCCGGGCTCTCTCACTGTCCTTGAACCGGCTCTCGGCATCCCGCAGCCTCAGCAGCTCCTCTTGCAGCAGGCTGTGTTGTCTCTGCAAAAGAGCCAGCTCCCCAATGCTTGAAACTGCATTGGCCTCCCGATTTCCAACATCTCGCCAGAGAGGGCGCCACGCTCCTCCTGCAGCTGGTGCCACATTATCCTGTGGCTGCAGCAATAACTCTAAAATGGAGTCTTGTTTGATGACAGCACCCTGCAGGATATGATAGAGAATTCAGTTTTCCATATTTTACATGCTAAAGATGGACAACCAAGCTGAAACCATAGAGTTTTTCTGTTGGAGACTTACATGAAATTCCCTTCCTCGGTATGATAGACTATTATTCACACATACAATGTTTCAAGTTTGTTATTGTAAATTGTTTATAATAAACAGTGTACTTCTAAATATTTTTTGTGTATTACTCTTTAAAGTATAAGGCTGCTACTATTCTGTTTCTTATTGTCAATATATCCATTGTTGTCCAAAAACCATAAAAACACATCAGTGTGCCAGACTGTTGCACTGGGGGACATGTTCCTTCATTACCATGAACACACACACTGAAGTTTATTTTCACTCAATCCAACATAACAATATACTCACTAGAGCACCAACTGTGGATTCATAATTAATTGTTTGAATAATAAACTTTTTTGTTAAAAAAAAACATGGTATGTAGCATAACATGTGCTGACTCAAACATGTTAAAACTGTTTAAGCCCGAGCGAGGACCATTTGGGGTTCGAGCGAGACCGTTTAGTGAAGAGCGTGTCATAGAATGCACTTTTCAGAAACAAATATAATGAATGCTACACACATATTATATACCGACTTAACGAAGAAAATTCTGGGCAAAAACATCATGTAAAAACCTACTAACCTGGAGTGCATGGAGGTAAACACTGAGATTCACCAGCCTTTGATAGATCTTCTGTCAAAACAGGCAGCATACTTATTATTATCGCTCCCTCACACACACACACACACACACACACACACACACACACACACACACACACACACACACACTTTGAGGAACCTTCACCCCCTTACTTACTGCAGGCGGTGACTTGTCTTGACTCCTCATGCAATCCTTTTAATATATCCCACAAACAGAGGAGAGTATAACCACAATTACGTTACGTTTCAACATAAAACAATAATAAGCTATTAATAGTATACATCAGTTGAACTGATATGATGCCATAGGGAATTGTTGGATATATGTTCATGCCCAATGTGAAAGTGCATAGATTTCAACCCTCCAACTCCGCACTGGATAAGTGGATTTAGAAATTCAATGGATGGATGGATCTATTTGGGGTGCAGTTAGAAATTCGGTTAGACCGTAGAATCCAATTATAGCAGGGTGTGTTATGAGCTGGTTACAAGTGATATTTGCTCCTTTCATCCCAACAGCACCTTGATGACTTGATCACAAACATTTTTTGTAATGAAGTGGAGAGTCTGGAAGAAGACTGGTAAATGGGATCCCAGGGTTTCATGGGAATAATATGCTAAATGTACTCTCATTTGCTAAGACAAATACCTGCATGTGTGTTCTCGAGTGTCTTGTGGGTGCTAAGGCTGCAACATATATTGTTTCAGCATCGACTTATTGAACTTCAATATTTAAGGTCTTGCGACTTGATTTTGACAAAGGTCATTCTTCAAGTTAAACAAATAATGCAGGAACTACTTGATATTGTATTAGCGTTAGAAATTCTCACATCTATTTGTGATTAATCAAATGACCAAAAACAGTTGAAATGAAGAGAACTCTGGGTAATTTAGCCATGCTACTTATTGCAAAGGATTTGTGCAAACTACGTAAACAAAAGCCATACATATGGTTCAGCAAGTGGCCTACTCAGACATGACTCAAACCCAGTGATGGGCCGTCAGGGCCTGCAAAGCCTTCTCTGCTGGCCTAAACAGAATCCCAAAGTTATATCTATTTTATAATTTAATAATATTTCTTAAATACACTACATGTATTATAATTTATAAAAATATTTTTCCCATTATCTTATTTTCTCATTGCACAGCTACTGTCTTCCTCAGTTGCTCTGCTTCCAGTGCAGCTTGTTTTAAGTAGAGCTTTTATCCAATCAGATTTCACCTCTGTGTCTCTAGGTAAGAACAGAGGCCAGAGGCCTGCATAATCACAAGTGAATCCCTTTGCAGTTTAAGTGAATGGGGACGATATTGTTGATTGTCATAGCGATGGGTGAAATGAGTGCCATCTTGGCACGAAGGAGAAAAGCTGCAGACACAGGAGAGAAGCCCGCTGTGAAGCCACAAGCGAATGATCAATCAGATCTTTAGTTTGACATGTTGGGCGTATTCTTTGATGTGCCAGAGCCTGCTAGCTGGCCTAGCCATACGTGATTGGTCAGTGGGCTATCTGCTGCCTCTGTCGAGCGGACATTTTCAGCCCTCAAACGCATTAAAATGTATTCAAGAAATACAACTGGGGAGGCTTGACTGTCTTCACTGAATCGAGAAGGAGTTCTTACTGGAACTATAACGCACGGATGTACTGAACAACCGTGAGATTAAACTCTTTATTAACAAAGAAAGGAGGATGCACTTTGTCTTTAAATAGTGAACAGCAGCTCTGGTAAGTTAAATACGTTTGTTTTTACATCTGCAGTAGCTTTAATATGCTTGTTTATATATTATTATTTGTAGAACTTGTTTTTATGAAGATTTTTGTTTGGTTTTATTTGTGATAGGAACCATTGTTACGTCCAATGTTGCTCTGGCGACATATTTATCCGGTGCCAGCGTTGCCAACTTGGCGACTTTCTCGCTAAATCTGGTGACTTTCTAAACCCTCATGGCTACTTTTTTTGTCAAAAGCTACTAGTGACAAATCTAGCGACTTGATCAGGTGTTGTTGGAGACTTTTGTGGTGTTTTGACTCATGAAAGCACGTACGTTCTGCCGTTCTGTCGTGAACGAGCAGTGGGAGCTGCCGTGAGCCCCTCCGCCGCCCCAAAGCACACAGAGGCGCAGCAGTCCCAGCTGCAGTCAGAGCAGAGAGGAGACGCACTCTATCTGTAGGTGTTGGCTTCATTTTGACACAAAACAAATAATAACCGTAGCTGTGTTTCAGCTGCAGGACAGCAGTGAAGGCCCAGGTATAAAATGCACGGCCCGCCACTGCTCAAACCCCCACCCCCAAATCCGGGAGAGCAGGAGAACAATTTAACGTTCAACAACAACAGTGTACCAGAACAACGGGCCACAATAGTTGCATTTGATATTGACTGCATGCAGTAATAAACTCTGGTGAGTGCTGCAAAGATAGTCTGATGCTCCAACAAAACCAGTCGGATGTAAGAGGAAGATTTAAGAATTTTGAAATAATGACAAAGCATTCGACCCATTCATTTCTTGGCCCCCAGCTCACCTTTGATGCTAAGAAATCATGGGCTCCATTGACCAACAGATCCTGATCACCTGAGCAGAGACAAGAACAGCAGTCACTCAGTATTACAGACAGTTATGATAATGAATGTCTGACTATTTAATAACAAACAAACAAAGATAGACGGGGATTTTTTTTTGTATCTTTCTTAAATCTAAATTCGATCTTGATGATCATTAATCGAACACATAGATACATCAATCTAGTATCTAAACTCTTTGAGTCAGCTATTTACAATTATAATATTATTCAATGTTGTAGTGAGACTAGTTGTAATGTCAGTTTTTAACCTGCTGCCTGTCGACCTATGCCTGCTCCTGCTGCTCAGCCCCGCCCACACCCTGCTCTCATGTTACTGTCTTTAGTATAGCAAACCAAAGGAGTCCTTTTGCCAATGATAATGTGATGAAGAAGAATAGTTCCGTATGTTTGACTCACTTAATTTGTGTCTGTTTTATATTTCTTGTATATTCCTCTAAAATGTTATTGATTGTTATCATTTTGTGTTGCTGGACAGCAACGATGACTGATGATGAAAGATGGGAGCCTTCAGTGACTCACTGGTTTCTACCACCTCCATGTGGTTGTGAAGGCATGGAAGAGGGATGTTCACCCTGGACCCCAGAAGGAGTTCACTCAACCTGTCAACTGAGGAAACACACACCTGTATAACTCACAAATATAATATTTTACATTTTCTCTAAGCAAGACAAAATATAGTGAGAAATAAATCATCCTTCTTTTAGCAAATTTTCACAATGCTTATATTGGGAGACATGATCCCACATCCCAGCCCGTGGTGATTACACACTTGTTTATATCTTGTTACTATAATGGCAGAATACTCACTGGACCGAACATGCTTCTGTGATGAGGAAAATAATACCAACCATAGTTGCACACACTGTTCATGTACAATGCTTACAGATGTGATAAGACAAAAGTATAGACACTTCACAAAAAAGGACTAACTTTGAAATAATACCAGTATTGCCTCAGTGTTCTACTGAACGACTAAGAAGGTCTTTCGTTCCAGCAGCAGTCCGATTTTTTAATGAACACCTTTAGAGGTTTTTATCTTTCTGATGTCTATCATGTTTTATATGGCATTGTCTGGTGTTATTTATCCTTTGTAATGTGTTTTTGTCTGTTGTGTACTGTGTACTGTGTCGTCTGTATGAGGTTTTGGGTGGCAAATGAGTTTCCCCCCTGGGGATTAATAAAGTTTTTCTAATCTAATCTATTGGAAAAATGTGTCATCAAAGGTGATATTGTGCCCATTGTTAAACAACAATTAAACAAAACCAAGTTCTTTACTTTCACCATCTATAGTGCATGGTCAAAAGTGCATGGTGCAAGTGTGTTTAACATGTGGACCAGTTGAAAACAGTCCTAAGCAGCCACCATTGGAATCCCATTCTACAAATATTATAATACCAATAAAAATAGTGTAGTCAGATCTATATCTGCAACTGTGCAGAAATACCAGCTGTAACAAAATGAATGATAAAAAAACAGCATTAGAGTTCAAATTTCAAGTTATGAATAAAGCCTCAAAGCTTCGATTCGCTACAGTCCTACAAATGTCTTCTATTGATGAGTTTATATTGTGTTTAGTCATTAGGAGGAAACTGTTTATTATTCGAACCAGATTTTGTCACAATCCATCAAATAGATGTCGCAACATTTCTCTGTATAAGAAAAACTTTGACATGTTAGTGGCACTAGAGGATCAGTCAGAGGATCAACTAAGTCATTAGGCTTTATCCTCTGGTGACCATTAATATCTCTACCAAAATGCATGGCAATCTGTAACATACTTGATGATTTGTCTAGAACCACTTGACCGGATGTCAGTTGGCTCAATGGTTAACCACAAGCTCTCTGACTCATATGTCATAGATTCAAACCCACTTGTGCCAGATAGTAGTCCGGTCTTGCCTGTGAGGAGCATTTTTATCTAGAAAGAAATAGCGGTAATCTTATTTTAAGTTATTTAATCAATAATATTGATTTTGAGCCCTTTTCGTGTTATTTTATGAATTTTGTGAATTAGTTTAAGAAATGTTGTTAAGTCGAAATACCTTACTGTTCTGGCACCCCAATTAGCTTGTTTCAAGCAAAAATAATGCTCAACTATGAATACATTTTGTTAAATTTGATAGGGCATTTTTTATTGTTAAATGGGACATATGGCAGCCCAAGCATGAAGGACAAATTAAGTTTTAATAAAAAAGTAAAAGTACAGGAATGATTTATCAATTAATGGACTGTTCCAACTGACATCATTTTCTTTTTAAAGATACATTTGAAGTGGTATTGGCAATTTTTTGTCATCTATGACTCCTAGGAATTTAAGTTATTACAATGTTGTCTTTGTATATTTTGGCTTTTGTATTGATAGACCGTTTTTTCATCTGTAACCATGAAGAGATAGACGATAGCTCTTCATTTGTTTCTCCAATAACTGCTTTTTGTGTGAAGCAACAAGATGTGTCATCAGCAAATAAAAGAGACAATACATTTTTGCAGTAGGTCATTCATGTATATCAAAAATAAGAGAAGTCAAGGGAAGGAACCTTGAGGTACTTCACAAAGTAGCTTGGCTCTATTTAAATTGTACCTATTAATTAAGACATACTGTTCAATATCTTTTAAATAAACAAGCAGCCAATTTAGAGCAGCATCACGAAAAGTCATATTTTTGTTTTTAATAAGTACGTTTTAACGTTTTAAATTGATACAAAACTAAACAAAAACACAACAAATGACACTATAAACATTGGTAAACTGAGGCAGAAGCTTGGCTTTTGTACAGCAGCAGAACCAGCTTGTATTATTGAGAGTAATGTTGAAGCAGTTTTCTGCTTCTGTTCTGGAATATACGGATGTAATTTATCAGCCTGCTGCAGCCTTCTCTCCATTCCACCGGCAGGTGCATTAATAGTAATAGCTACAGTACAAAAATCAACCATGTCTGCATCAAAAAATGTTTTATATACTACTTTGCTTTGCTATACATTTCTTAGCGACCTGGAATATTTTTCACAACATTCATATATCACACAATAGTCCGAGTGGGGAGGTCATGGTAGATGGCACATTTGACAATGGAGACAGGGCGTCACATCCTGTGTTTAATGTGTTAGGGCCCAGGGCTACTAAAACAATTCAATTTAAGGTTGGAGATAAAAAATGTTCGTTTAAATTGTGAAAAAGTTGACCTGTTCCGTCAAATCAGACAACACTGAAGTTATGCATGTTAACCGGTATTACCAGCTGGTCTTTCCAACTAACAAATTATTAACAATTCTTTTTAGTTGGCATGAAACTTGGTGTGTTACCCTCAGCTGTGGCATCCAGTAGGAGTTTCTCTGCACGGGGCGCTTGGGGTGTGTCTGCCCTGAACAAGTAGCGAGTGATGGGAGGTTGTAGGGGCTCCTGACCAGTTGTCACCTCTGCCAGCTCACAGAATAGAGTCACCCTCTCCTGCAGGAGCTCCAGCATTTCCCGGTCCTTCTGCTGAAGGTCAGCTGTGGAGGGTTTCTGAGGATTAATCAATCGTGCAGCCAACACAAATCTAAAACAACACATGACCACAAAGCCTGCCTATTTTAAACAAGTCTCACATCTATTGAATGTGGCGAATAGACACCAACTGCAAAAACTCTCCAGCCATCAACTTTGTGTGAATACATTTTTCACAGCAAACGCAAATGTATAAAACCCTGCATTACACCTCGATTTCAGTGGATTTCCGCCTATGGAAATATATGATCAATGAAATCCTCAGTTCAGCTATAACTCCAGGCAGCTTGCTGTCAAAATGGACATATGTTTTGTCATTTTGGTTTCTCAACACCCAATATTGTACAAGAAACAGCAACGACAATCTCAACAACCAAATAAAGGAACATATGGCTTGAGATTGCTCAGCAGCTGAGATGTGATGAAGATGGTAATTAAGTTGATATGCACTTGCCAAAGTTAAATGTTGGTTACAGAACAGGGCTAGTCACATCAGATAGCATCTGCATGTGAATTTCCTGTATTTCTCCACCACCTTTTCGCATCACACTGGTGAAAAACGTCTTTAACGCAGAGAGAAAACACACCTGTCATCCCAGTGTGTGGGAGTCTTTGTATGTTTTTGCTGATGTGTGTGGTTTGGTTCATGAGCTTTCTATTAATCATACACTCACTAAGATTATACCCCCTATCCCAACCTTTTCATTGTGTTCTCAATACTTCAACAGTGTTGGGTGGATATTGGGGTATTTGGGTACCCTCTACACTATAAAAAATAGAATATGTGTGTATCTCTAAATCTAGATGAACTCCTAAAATACACTTTGCTTTCATTGAAGCCTGTTTCCAGCCCTTGCGGAGGAGAGAGAGAGCTACAAAACAGAATCCATTCAAAACAGAAATGGGGACATACTGTAGGTTGTCGTATGTTACCTTACAAATTGAATTGACATATTTTTTGATCTACATGTAAAATGTTAAACTGCTAGTAGCAGTCACTGCTGGTGGCTAGGGAAAAATACCAGCTAACATGAATAATACACTAAAATAAATTCCGTCTGGTTATCACGCTACTTTAATTGCTTTTATTAAAGATTTTCTTTAAATCTCAGACTCATTGGGAGAATTCTGGTGCAATAACCAGTTGTATAGATTTAAGCCTCATCAACTAGTCAAAAGGGGAGTATGAATCTTCAGCAACAACAGGAATTCACAGAACAGAAAGAAGAATTCACCATGAGTCAAAAGTACTAGTTACAATACAGAGGAGTAGGACTATGTGCTCATTGAAGAGACATACCATGCCATTTATAAATACTTCTTTGATCATGTCATTTATGTTTCCTGACCTTTGAGTCTCCTAAGATGGGCCTTGTGTTCAGTCTCTATAAGGGGGAACTCCTCTCGTGATGGGCACCTGAGCACACAAAAGCACAGATCACACAGATCCTGTTATCAATGATGTGATGGACAGTAAATATATCTTCAGAAATGTTACAGAAAAACAAACCACTTGTTTGGATATTAAGATGTACTGTTACATATTTGATACTGATACACTGTAGATATACAACCATAGATCATGTCATGCTGAAGTGTCATATACAACCTACCATACAATGTAACAGTTAACTCATATGGACATTGCTCAGACTAAACAACAACAATAATAAGGGTTTTGTGGGAGTTATGATGATGTGTTGTAACGATGGTGTGGTTTTAGAGTTGGTGCGGACTATGGGTTGTGTGTAATGTATAGTTGTGGAAGTGTAACCAGTAGATGGTTGTTATTCCTGGCATTGTTCATTTTTCTTTGTTTGAGAAGCTTTGCTAAATATTACCTTTATTTTTGTCAAAGCTGAGCTCTAAGAACACAGTGACTGCTAAAAATAGGACCAACCGGGCGGGAAACACATTTTATTTAGTTTTGTATTTGTATTAAGGCTAATGTTGTTAAGTACATTCATACCACTGTATGTAGACATTAATGCCACTTTGTTTAAAACTAACCAACTGCACCTTTTGTGATGTGTCTCTGTTTGTGCTGTACAACAAATGATCTCTCTGAGGACAATACCATTTTTATAACTAAACTTAACCTTTAGACAAATTATACCAAAAGGTTTTTCACATTATATTCTTTCTTGAATAAACAATACGGTCTTAATTTTGTCTTTTCGATGGAAACACACAAAGACCCCGGGGACTTATTTTCCTCATCAGATCGAATATTAATCATGAACCTTTGGACAATTACACACGTGATATTTGGACTTTAAGATTTCAAACTTGGACCCTGCAGACTGTTAGAAAATAAAAAATGAACACTTTGGCAATTCAACCCTTTAGTTATTTTATCTATTTCATTTATATTGTCATCATTGAACTTATTCCATTCTTATTTCATTATAATTTTTTACGTTTACCATTTTCTACTTGTTCACCACAATATACATTACAAAGTATTAACTGAAGTTGTAAGTTCTCATTTACTTGGTTTAATAAACCAGAACACATACTGATATAAAACCAAACACTTCAATTGTTGCCATTTTTCCATTGTGGTTCACCAGAATACCCAAACCTCAAAGCATTAAGGTTTGGGTAGCAAACAATGAATTTTAACAAAGGTATATCTTCATTTTTTTCACGCTAACAACACACCATATAAGGAAAAGTTCACTATAAATATGAGGCAGACAGTATTAATACAATTATAGTAATACGCAGTAGTGCAACTATGTTAGGTTAGCAGAGGCATTATGGTAAATCTTGAGAGTGTGCTTTAAACGAACCACAACTCTGTTGGCTATATGGAAGTTGGGGTGCGGTAATGGTGGCAGAGGTGCGTTGGCAACACGTGGACAAGATACAGTTTTCCATGTTGGATTAAGGCTACTATTGCATTATTGCTCCCTTAATTGCACTACTGGTGGACCCAATGTGTTATGTGTGTGTATATATATATATACATATATATACACATATATATACATATATATATACACACCAGTGGTGGGCCGTCAGGGTCAGGGCCGGCAAAGCCTTCTCTGCTGGCCTAAACAGAATCACAAAGTTATAGCTATTTTATAATTTAATAACTTTTCATAAATACACTACATGTATTCTAATTACTTTTCCCATTAGCTTATTTTCTCATTGCACAGCTACTGTCTTCCTCAGTTGCTCTGCTTCCAGCCTCCAGCGCTGCTTCCAGTGCAGCTTTTTTTTCCTTTTCTTTTTCTTGTAAATATGTTTTATTAATTTTCACAGGTTTTATCCCACCAGGGAAGAGGATTCACACATGTCTGAATGCAATTACAGATTGAAATTTAAAACCTCATTCACGACCCTACCCACCCATTGTAGGGTTACAGGCTAAACTCAGGTACATTCAGGTGGCGGAGATGTAGGCATAAGATCAAATAATTGCATTAATTGATCAAACAGAGCAACAGTAAAGTAAAACAATTTTGAAAAAATAAATAATAGAGTGAGAAGTCACATGTAAAAAATAAATAATTGAATAAATAAATAAAAATAGAGAGAAAGAAAGAGAAAGAAAAAGAAAAAAAGGGGAGGGGCATTGCTCACTGCTTGTAAGGAGTCGTAGAAGTCTAGAAAAGGTCTCCATACTTTACTAAAGGTTTGGGAGGACCCTCTGAGTGTATATTCATTTTTTCCAAGGAGTGTGGGTTGATATTGTCAATGAGCTCGTAAGTCTGGGATATCAATCCTCTACTGTTCGGGTTCAACTCTAGGAGGCTGTCAACATGGGAATTCATGGGCTTATTTGGAAATGAGTCAAAAGTATTTCGTACGAAGCTCCTGACCTGCAAGTAACGGAAAAAATTGTTCCTTGGTAAGTAATAGATTTGTGATAGTTGGGAAAATGAAGCAAATGTGTCTTCTATGTATAAATTATCGATTGATCTGATCCCTTTATCAAACCCTAGAGTAAATGCGTTATCTGTACAGGATGGAATAAACATATGATTCAATTTGATGGGGGAGAGGGTAGAGAGCCCAAAATGTCTCCTAAACTGAGCCCATATTCTTATTGTGTGATTTACTATTATGTTTGTACTCAAATTATTGCTGAGAATGGGCAGGGCTGCGCAGACCACTGAGCCGAGGTGGTGCCGGCAGGAGGAGAATTCTATTTGCACCCAGTCCGCCTTTCCTACCATTGGCCTGTCTTCAAACCAGTGAAGTAGCTTCTGGATATTGCATGCCCACTAGTAAAAGAGAAAATTGGGTAAAGCTAAGCCTCCTGCGCGCTTTGGTCTTTGGAGTTGAGTCTTGCTGATCCGACTAGGTTTGGTCCCCCATATGAAAGAGATGATGTTTTTGTCAAGATTTAAAAAAAAAAAGATTTTTTTAATCAGGAAAGGAATATTTTGAAGGAGATATAAAAATTTGGGTAATACTATCATTTTAATTAGGTTAACGCGGCCCACTAATGATAACGGTAACGAGGCCCAGCGATTCATATCCTGTTTGCACTTATTCAGGGTAATATATATATTTTTTTTAAGTAGAATGGAAGGAGCACGTGACCTCAATCCCCAAGTTTAATACCATCTTGGGCCACCTTAAAGGGGAAAAGGCTGGAAGAGAGTGCCTCTGCTTCAGAATTTAGAGGGAAAAGTTAACTTTTTTGCAAATTTAGCTTATACCCTGATATTTTCACAAACGTATTCAGGATATCTAGAATATAGGGAAGAGATAGAGATGGGTCGGAGACATACAACAGCAAATCATCCTCGTAAAGAGAAACTTTCAGTTCTAAATCACCACGAGGTATACCCTTCAAGTCCTTACAGAGTCGCAGTGCCACTGCTAGGGGCGGCTCAATGGCTAGTGCGAACAAGACAGGAGAAAGAGGACACCCCTGTCTTGTTTCCAGTCCAAGGGTGAAGTAGTCAGATTGAGTATTGTCAGAGATAACAGCTGCTAATAAAGTAATCTAATCCAGGCAATGAATTCCTCAGAAGCCATATTTTTGGAGGGCAGCAAATAAGTATTTCCACTCGACGCGGTCAAAGGCCTTCTCGGCATCAAGAGAAACCACTACCTCTGGGCACGTTAACCGGGCGAATGGACAGCATTGAATAGTTTTCTTAAATTTGAGTAGGAGTGTCGGCCTTGGATAAATCCTGTTTGATCATGTGAGACAATATCTGGGATCACACTCTCCAGGCGCTTAGCTAAGACCTTAGACAGCACTTTGAAATCCATATTAAGCAGGGAGATAGGGCGATATGATGAGCAAAATACCGGATCTTTATCCTTCTTAGCCAGTAGAGATATAAAGGCCTGTCTCAGAGTTATAGGAAGAATGCTTAAGGAGAGTGCTTTAAACATTTCTTTAAGAGTTGGTGCCAGCTGATAGCAAAACTTTTTATAAAATTCCGTTGTAAACCTGTCCGGGCCTGGGGACTTGTTCTGCATAGATTTTATGGTCATGATGATTTCAGCAACCGCGATATCTGCACCTAAGTTAATGTTTTGTTCCTCTGACACGGTAGGGATAGTCAAATTATGAGCGGCCAAGGTCATTGCTAAGTTCTGAGGTGTAAAGGCTAGAATAGAATTGTAAAAAAGCTTTATTTAAGTCATCATGATCTATCAATGTTTCTCCTGTGTCTGATTGAATCTTTGTGATATTGCAGGTGGTAGCCACTTGATGGGCAAAAAAAAAAAAAAAAAAAAAAAAAAAAAAAAAAA
>NW_022280087.1:1740223-1747344 GCF_004355925.1 Anarrhichthys ocellatus | reverse complement strand
AAAAAAAAAAAAAAAAAAAAAAAAAAAAAAAAAAAAAAAAAAAAAAAGGGAAAAAAGAAAAAGAAAATACATTAACAGTAAAAGGCTACAGTCTTGTGTACCTAGACCTGTAAACCCTATCCTTTGTACTGTTACAAACTTTGTGCATAGCTCTATCATGCACTTCAAACTCTGTCTTTAAGAATGATTGTAAAGGCAAAAACAAAGAGGATTTAAACCTGAGAACCACTTCTTTTAAAGAATCTACGGAACAGTGCAGTGAAAGCCATTTTCTAAACACTGACCATCACAACAAACAGCCGTTCTGTATATCCATGGGGTGAGTATACCAAAGAGGAAAGGAGATAAACATTTGAGTAAAGTAATGAATAAATAAAAACTAAGAATGAGCAGCATTAACTATGATTATGTTAAACCAAAGTGGGGATGTAATGTCCCTGTAATCTACGCCAGTCTTAATAACATAGAGATGCTCGAAAATGTGACTCTTTCAGCTGACCTAACATGCGGCTTTAACGTTACCGGTCATAAAGTATTAACCATTTTAAAGTTCAACAGAGGGGAAAGAGGGTTGTCATGTAATGTAACATATGATTACTGTAATGGTTAGGACAATTTAAAATGTCGCCAGAGTCATTTCTTCATTGTTAACTTCATGGTTGCCAAGGGGTCTCATACTGCCGGTTGTCTGTTGTTCTCCAGGAAGGCGGTAGCTTCACTCGGAGTGTTGAACTCATGTCTGGTTCGATCGACGATCACTCGAAGCTTAGCCGGGAAGAGCAGGCTGAAATGGTGCCCTGCTTTCCTCAGTGCGGTCTTGACACAGGAAAAAGTAGCTCTCTTTCTGGCCACTTCAGCGCTCTAGTTGGCTTAAATGTGAATTTCCCAGCCCCTGTAGGACAGGGGACCTTTCTCTCATGCTAGCTGCATTATATGCTGCTTCTGTTACGGGTGGGTTGTAGGGGTACTTGGGCCCGGAGGGAGGTCTCTCATAGTCCACACCGGGGACCTGCTGGGTGTTCCTGGCAGTTGTCTGGGTCCTAGACGGTTGTTCTGGGTGCTGTTGATGAAATCTGGCGATGAGTCGAGGGTCGCAGATGTTCCGAGCCGGAACCCATTGCCTCTCCTCTGGACCGTATCCCTCTCAGTCAACCAGGTATTGAAGCCCTCGCCCCCAGTGGCAAGAGCGCAGCAGGTAATTAACCGAGTAAACTGGACCTCCTTCGATGAGGCGAGGAGGTGGAGGAGGCGGCGCAGCCGGCACCAAAGGACTCTCCCAGACCGGTTTGACCTTGGATACATGGAACGTGGGGTGAATGAGCATGGATCTGGGGAGCTTGAGCCTTACTGCCGCCGGGTTGATGATCCTCTCAATTTTGAACGGCCCTATGAACCTTGGTCCCAGATTTTTAGACTCCACCTGCAAAGATAGGTCTCTGGTTGACAACCACACCCTCTGATCCACCTGGTAGATAGGGGCTGGAGTGCGGTGTCGGTTAGCCGCTGTAGCAGCGCGGCCCGCAGACCGGAGCAGGGTTGCTCAGGCCCTAGCCCAGGTCTGGCGGCAATGGCGGATGAATGTCTGGACAGATGGGCAGGAAACCTCCTTTTCCAATGCAGGGAACAGAGGTGGCTGGAACCAATACGCACACTGAAAAGGTGACAAGCCTGTTGTGGAGCTGGTCAGGGTGTTCTGGGCGTACTCCACCCACATCAACTGGCGGGACCAGGAGGCAGGATTCCGGGAGACCATGCATTGAAGGGCTGTTTGAAGGGCCGGAATTGAGTCTCTTGGCTGTGCGGATGTACTCAAGGTTTTTATGCTCGGTCCAAACCAGGAATGGGAGCTTGGTCCCCTCCAACCAATGGCACCACTCCTCCAGGGCCAGCTTCACTGCTAGTAGTTCTCGGTTACCAATGTCATAGTTTCTCTCGGCGGGGGAAAGCCGTCGTGAGAAAAAGGCGCAGGGATGGAGCTTTTGGTCAGTGGCCGAGTGCTGGGACAGGACACCCCCAACTCCTATGTCGGAGGCATCCACCTCCACCACAAATTGTCTGTCTGGATCCAGGACTCGGAGGATGGGTGCAGAAGTGAACCTGGACTTCAGGTTCTAGAAGGTCTCTTCAGCTGCAGAAGTCCAACGGAAAGGGGTCTTGGAGGAGGTGAGGGCAGTGAGTGGGGAAGCGACCGCGCTGTAATTCCTGATGAACCTCTGATAGAAATTGGCAAACCCCAGGAAACTTTGAAGTTGCTTGCGGGAGCTTGGGATAGGCCAGGTAGTGACAGCGGCAACCTTAGTGGGGCCCATCTTGATGCTGCCCTGGGAGACGATATAACCCAGGAATGAGACCGTGGGAACATGAAACTCTCACTTTTCCGCCTTCACAAACACGGAGTTCTCCAGAAGGCGTTGAAGCACCGACTGGATGTGGTGCACATGTTCCTCTTGATTCCTGGAGAAGATCAGGATGTCGTCGAGGTAGACGAATACGTGCCGGTCCAACATGTCTCGAAGCACGTCGTTAACCAGGGCCTGAAAGATGGCGGGGGCGTTGGTTAAGCCGAAGGACATCACAAGGTACTCGTAATGTCCTTTAGGTGTATTGAATGCTGTCTTCCACTCATGCCCTTCTCTAATCCAGACCAGGTGATAGGCGTTACGGAGGTCGAGCTTGGAGAAGATGGTGGCTCCTTGAAGTAGCTCGGAGGCTGTTGCGATAAGTGGCAACGGGTACCGGTTCTTAATCGTGATTTCATTTAAGCCCGGTAGTCGATACAGGGTCTGAGAGTCTTATCCTTCTTCTCCACAAAGAAAAATCCAGCCCCTGCGGGAGAGGACGAGGGAAGTATGATACCGGAAGCCAGGGAGTCATTAATATAGTTGTCCATCGCTTCTCTTTCCGGAGCAGACAGGGAATAAAGGCGCCCCTTCGGTGGGAACGTACCAGGAAAGAGGTCGATGGCACAATCATACGGACGTGGGGAGGCAGAGACATGGCCTGGGACTTGTTGAAAACCTCCCTAAAGTCCAAGTATTCCGCAGGAACCCCCGTAAGTTCATGTGTGGACTTTGTGGAACGGCAGCTTTCTTCAGGCAGACTAGGTGACAGGCCTGGCTCAAACCCCGAAAAGCTCCCGTAGTCCAGTCGATGTGTGGATTATGTCGACGCAGCCAGGGGTATCCCAGAATGAGTGGGATGCGAGGGGTTTGCAGGATGTGGAAGCTGATGATCTCGTGGTGGTTGCCGGATAACAGCATGTGTACCGGAACGGTTTGGTGCGTCACCGTTCCCAGAAGATGACCGTCCAGGGCGCTGGCTGAAACAGCCTGTGGAAGAGGTATCCAGTCGATTCCCTAACTGGGTAACACTGGGCGTCCATTCCCCATGAGCTTAATTGAACCTGGGTCTGGAATTCAATGGTGTAGTCCGTGACAGATTGGTGGCCCTGCTGGAGCTTCATTAGCCCTCCGGTGACGTCCGGTCCTCCGGACACTGCCTCAAAAACCTTGCGTAGTTTGGTGGAGAAGGACTGGAAGGAAGCACAAGCAGGAGTACGGCGATCCCATTCTGCCGTCCCCCACAGGCGAGCTCTCCCCGTCAGGTGGTTGATGGTAAACGCTACCCTGGCGTCTTCTGACGCGAAGGTGCGGGACTGCAACGCAAACAGGATGGAGCAGTTTGTCAGGAATACGTTGCAACCCTCAGGATCCCCAGCGTAACGTTCGGGCTCCCACACCCGGGGCTCTGAGACCGCCGTAGATACTGCTAGACCCATTCCCGACTGAACCGGAGCAAGTAGCGGCGACGCCACCACGTTGGTCAGAGCTGTGGCTGCCGTGAATTGTCGTACCTGGTCTATCAACGTGGTGAGAATCTGGTTCTGATTAGCCAGGTCGTGGCGAACCTCGGCGGTGTTGGTGACCACCATGGTGTCGGTTTGCCGCATCGCCTCCTCGATCATCTCGAGCCGGGCCCATGCCATGGCGCTGTCTGCTGGATCCATGTTCTGGCCAGATTGTACTGTTACGGGTGTAGTAAGGACCCAGGAGCAGTACGACAAACACCAGGAATAGTTTGACTTGAACTCTTTATTTTCTTCGACACACACAACAGGAAGAATATTCTCAGGACAACAGCGACAGGTTCTCGTGGTCAAGGACAGAAGGCTGAGCGAGTTACCAGGGCAGAGGCAAGGTGAGGTAGTCCGAAACAGGCAGGGTCGGCAACAGGGAATCAGTCCAAGGGTGTATGAGGGAAAGTATTGCATGAGAGCAGAGAACGATCTGGCAGTGAGTGTGTGTGTGAAGCAGGGGTTTAAATAGTGAAGGAGGCAGAGTGAGCAGGTGAGCGTAATGAGCTGATGAGGTGAGTGTGACTAGCAGGTGCACTGAATGAACTGATTAGGTGAGTGAGAGGTGGAAAAAACTAGATAGAAGTGGCAGAGCTGTGACAGCTTCGTCTGGAAATGGTAAATGCAGGCTATGAAGGGACGAGGTGCACCATCCGGTCTCCTCTGGATAGCCACCCTGTGCGCTCTGTCCTACGGGGGAAAGCGTCAGCGCCGAATAATTCTTCTATGAAGGATTCAATGAAAGAAGTTGGGCGAGTGCCCTCAGCTCTCTCAGGTATGCCCATAATATGGATATTGCACCTCCGTGATCTGTTCTCGAGGTCGTCGACCTTGAACTTCAGTAGTTCATTCTCCTTCATAAAGTTGCCGACTGTGGACTCCAGTGTAGGTACTCTCCCCTGAAAGTTGTTCATTGATGTCTCAATGACTTGAATTGTCTGGTCGTGTCTGGTAATAGTGGCATGGTTGGCTGAAATTCGTGCTGTCAGATTTGTGATTATTCGCTCCTCCATACCGGCAAGTAGTTTCTGTATATCAGCGAGTGATACCGCTGGGTTATTACCGTCGCCATGTGTGGTGTCGCCGCTGGCTAGGTCTGATGCTAGGCCGCGATCTTGTCTTTCCTCGCTCTCAGGTTTTTTACCTCTGGCTGTGTTAGATTTGCCCATGTTGAACTGAATACAGTGTACACCCGAGCAGGAATAGGTTTTAGAAGCAGGCTCTCCAAGTCTCAGACGCGTAAATAGTACAGCAAATGCAGAATAAATGTCAAATAGCGACAGAGCCCTTCCGAAGAGCTGTCTACTCGGAAGTGTCCAGTGCAGCTTGTTTTAAGTAGAGCTTCTATCCAATCAGATTTCACCCCTATTTGGGGCAACCGTGGCTCACTGGGTTAAGAGGGTTGTCTGACAACCGCAAGGTCGACGGTTTAATCCTTTGCTGGCACGTGTCGAAGTGTCCCAAGACACTGAACCCTTTCCCCCTTAACAGGATAAATATAGTATAATAAAATTAAAAAAATATTTTTCTAGGTAAGAAGAGAGGCCCACAAGGAAGCCTTTTGCAGTTTAAGTAAATCGGGACGATATTGTTGATTGTCATAGTCTTCAACCAATCAGATTTTTAGTTTGACATGTTGGGCGTATTTTTTGACATGTCAGAACTACCAAGGTAGCCTACAAGTATGTCAGCATTAACGTGCAGCTCAGCATTAACGTGTGGTGGGATTGCTCAGTGGGCCAGCGTGTCTGTTGTGAAGCTGAAGCTAGCTGGCAGAACTTAGTAGTAGTAGTAAGAGTTCAAGTTGAAAGATATGTAAGAAGTTATGACATTGACATGACATTTTTAGCAATTTGCTTGGTGTAGCTTTGTTTTTTTTACACTCAATGGCTGAAGGAGGAGAAACCGATTTGGGAGTTACTGGCAACGCCTTTCTCGAGAAGGACATTTCAGGACAAAATGGACATCGTAAGAAAGGGTCGGCCAACCCCACAGCTAGCAGCCCTGACCCAGCCAGGAAAAGGATTTGTACGAACGGTATTCCTGGCTAACAGCGTCGGAGAAGCTTTGCACATTTTATGGCTAAGAATGCGTTTTATTTGCAACTGAGCATCTTGGTGTTCGGAGCTCAGCTGGATTTGCTTACCAAGGCAGCAACAAGACACCATAGCATGACAGGACACTTACAAACTACGGTGCTTTTGAAAAATTTTGCTGAGACACGAATGGATCTAAAACTCAACGAACACATTCGCAGGAGGACCTCTGACTGGAACTGAAACGCACCGATGTTCTGTACAACCGCGGTAATAAATTCTTTGTAATCAAAGAAAGGAGGATGGACTTTGTCTTAAGTGAACAGCAGCTTTGGACTGCTTTTGTGTTTTTACATCTGCAGTGTTAACTGTGTTAATTTGTCTATGGTGTCGTTTTTATGATATGGTTAATATTGTTCCCTCTGATGTGAATAATATTTGAATGGCTAGTGCTCTTTAGTGTGTGGATGAATATGTGTTTTAGCAGCGCAGAGTTGCTGGATTGATTTTTCATGCTTTGCTGTCATATAAATATATGTGACTGGTTCTTGTGAGTTTGTTCTTTTTATATTTTGACTATATGCATTGTCCATTAATGACGAAGCATCCCGTCATGCGCGTCTTCATGAATCTGTTTTCTTTTACGAACCAAGAATTATGGTCTGGAGAAATGGGGATTGTGTGGCGATTGCTTTAGCCCTGTTTGAATCAGTAGGAAACAGCTAAACGCTGCGGGGAGAGTTTTCAGCATGTGTGCTGCTGTTGTTTTCCTGCTAAGCTAATTTAGCATAGTGTGCATCCCAGAACAAACGTACATCACCAGAGTACAATGTTTTTCTTCCGTGGTGGGCGCGTCAGACAGCTCTTTGGGTGGGTTGCCAGGTTGAGCGCAGTGGCTCCACCAAAAGAACATTATCCATCCATCCATTTTCCACCACTTATCGCGGTGGCAGCAGGCCGACCCAGACCTCCCTCTCACTGGCAACATCTTCCAGCTCATTCTGGGGGATCCCAAGGCGTTCCCAGGCCAGCTGGGAGATGTAATCTCTCCAGCATGTTCTGGGTCTTCCCCGGGGTCTCTTCCCAGTTGGATGTGCCTGGAAAACCTCCAGTGGGAGGTGTCCAGGAGGCATCCTAATTAGATGCCCGAACCACCTCAGCTGACTCCTTTCGACGCGAAGGAGTAGCGGCTCAACTCCAAGCTCCCTCCTGATGACCGAGCTCCTTACCCT
>NW_022280087.1:1740065-1740213 GCF_004355925.1 Anarrhichthys ocellatus | reverse complement strand
ACGGAGGAAGCTCATTTCGGCCGCTTGTAGCCGCAACCTTGTCCTTTCGGTCACGACCCAGAGTTCGTGACCATAGGTGAGGGTAGGAACGTAGACCGAGTGGTAAATTGAGAGCTTTGCCTTCCGGCTCAGCTCCCTCTTCACCAAG
>NW_022280087.1:1679943-1730065 GCF_004355925.1 Anarrhichthys ocellatus | reverse complement strand
TATATATATATGTGTGTATATATATATGTGTGTATATATATATGTGTGTATATATATATGTGTATATATATATGTGTATATATATGTATATATATATGTATATATATATATATATGTGTATATATATATGTATATATATGTATATATGTGTATATGTGTATATATATGTATATGTGTATATATGTGTATATGTATATATATGTATATGTATATAAATACAACTCTCCACATGTTTTATAATTTTTTTTGTTTAATGGTCTTGCCTATGAGACTTAATGTAAACCTGTAAACCTACTATGAGCAGACGAGTCATCAATCTCCATCTGTAAACTTGCTTTGTAAAGATGATATGCTGGACAAAAAGTAAATTTCATTATAGTAACTAACTGTAGCTTTAATATCTTCCTGTAATTATACTGCGTTCCTCACTGTGTGTTAGCGACCGTGTCAACCATAGTCATTTGGCAAGTTAGCAGCTATTACATGCAGTTGTTGCAGTAGTAGCTCAGGGAGGTAGCCATGATAATACAGTAAGCCCTTGTTTCGGGGAGCCTTAGAGCCAGATTGAGCCTACAAGACATCCTTCTGTGCAGTCCTACATACTAAATACTTATACTTTACTACCTTACTACATACTACTTACTTTACACACAGACTAAGGTTTTCACAGCGTTGCATACCTTTGAGTCGGGATCCTGGGGTTTTCCAGAAAAGGGTCCCATCATGGACAAGTCTCCGGCGAAACAACTCTCCAGTTTTGAAAATTCCACCATCTCTTACTTTGGTCTCAGCCCGTGGGTCCAGCTTGGCCTGGATCTCTTGCAGACGCTGTGTTTTCTCCAGGTCCTCCATCTGCCAACCGGGATAAAAGTCATCTTCCATTTGGAGAACAGAGTAATTGAACGTCAATTACATTTCAATTGAATATAGTAGGAAACCATGAAAAAAAAAAAAACAGTTCTGCGTCATGCCTGTTACCACTCCAGTAAAATTAGCCTAAAACGCCTATCCAAGGCATACCCAAAGTAAATTGAAAGCTGTTCTTGAACCATTTGGAGTACATGCATGGTTTTGGTCTCTTTCGAAAGGTAACCCTCTGACGTTTTTTCCCCAACAGTCAGAATCACTGTAAGTGCTACTGGCATTGAGTAATAGAAGTTTGAACACACTGAAGTAGAAGGTTTTTATTTCCGCCTGAATATTTTTTTGCAAACAGATGCCTGCAGATGACTATACCTGGGACTTATTAGCTGGAAAACACAATGGGACCGCAGCATGAAGCTTTACCTAGTACAAGTTCAAATTTGATAACAATACCACAGAAAATTAATATATTACACATTCTCTAAGGGTATGTCTAGGCGTATTTCAAAAAAGACCATTTGGAGACCCATGGTAACATACCTAGGCTGTGTAAAAATGTGTATTCATAATTCAAACTAGAGCTTATTTATGTTGAAATACAGTAATCTATAAGTCATTTCACCATTATTCACTTTCCTAAAGTCTCCAAAACTTTCAAAAACCACACTTTGCATTTTACCCAGGAACGCAGGGAGCTGACTCGCGGTTATGTAGTTACTTCCGTGTTCTGCCTCTAACTCTAACCCCTGAAGCTGTATATCGTTATTTTCGAAATTTCATTGGCTATATGAAGCGTCAGTCATCAGAATGATCGGTTGCAATTGGCTAAAGCTTTACACGAAAGAAGAGGGGCAGGCCCTTTCCTTCAACGCGGACTCTCGTTGGCTATTGTAGGCTGTGGACAGGACATGGAAGCTCCTATTGGGTCAAATGAAGTGTCAATCGAAACGTCAGAGTGCATCCGCCATTTTGAGACCCAGATACCGGCAATATTTACATGCGAACGGGAGTTACGTTGGGAAATACATAAATAATTAGGCATATCTGCCGGCTAATTTGAAATGATGCAACAGCAGTCCGTGGGTATTTGTTGACGCAATAATGTGTTTTGGACTAAATATTTTGGTAACACTTTATAATAACTACACACTATGAAGCATTAGTTATGTCACGGTTTATGCTTTGCCCCCTGTGTTCCTGTGTCTCTGTGTGGCTCCGCCCCTGGTCTCCTCCCGGCTCCCTCCTGTGTCTCTGGGTACTTCTCAAGTCTCTTAATTGTCGTTTCCTCGCTCCTCGATCCTCACTTGAACCGGAAGTTCTTTCTGCGCCGCCGTATTGACGGCCATCCCAAAGCTCTAATGTAGCTTTAAGGAGCGAGGATCGAGGATGGAGGAGGGACCTCGGGGGAGCCATGAGTGAGGAACCATAACAACAGACTTCCAGGAAGTCTTTTAACGGCCGACACGCCCCCTCATTGTTCATCAGTTATGTGATTGGACGCTGCAGCCAATTGGACTGACTGACTGGAGTTTCATACCAGAGTGAAGACGGATCACAGAATAAACTCAAGCTTTATATTTGATTAGGTTTCTGATTCAACATCTGGTTTAAATATATGTTCATTGTAGTCTGAACAACAAAACGACCACAAACAACTTTCTTCATTTATTAGAAAGATGTGTTTTCTTGATCTGATATTTCCCTCAATAACTTTTATTATGAATACAATTAAAGTCAGAGAGAGCTGGGGAGACCAAACACTTTTTACATCATTCCTGAGTGTTTGATGAGTTTTATCATTTAAGAGAAACAATAATCATATTCTGGGTTATTTAATAATTATGCCACAGTCACAATTTCAAAACGTACAGACGCAAATAATTCATAAATAAGACGATCGCATTCCGCCAGTAGAAATCGATCCTGCGCTTATAAACAGAACACAGAACACAGTTTGTTAACAGACTACAGAGAGAAACACCTCTACAGTGGTGATTACTGTGTCTTTATTAGTTATTAGTATTATTAGTTACTATTATTAAGTACAGTGATCATGTGAACAGACACAAACTTATCAAAAGTCTCTCCAGCTGTTAAAGCCGACTGACAGCTGATCCAGCTGTGATCAACTGATCCTCCGTCATCAGAAACAGACGTCGTTTCACGTGACGCAACTGAGGAAAGGACGTCTCGTCTCTTAAAACATATTTCCTCTCTCCTTGCATGGTTTCCTCCATGCATCCCTGGTGGGAGGGACTAAGACGTAAGGAAAGGACCCAAGTGAGGGAAATGGGGATGCAATTAAGAGACTTGAGATGTACCCTCTGTGTCTGAGTGTCTCCTGATTGCTTTCATTCACTTCACCTGTGCTCAATCACCTGCCCCTGCCAAGCCAAAGCTGCACTCATTCAACTCACCTGCCTGCAATCTACTCATCACCCGACACATATATACTCCCCTGCTTTCCCTGTTCTGGTTGTCAGATTGTCTTTGTTTGTTCCCCCGTGTGCTTCATGTTCCAGCCTTGCGCCTCCCCGTGTGCTCGTCGTGTCTCCAGTGTTTATCCCTCGTGTTGTCTCTCTCTACGTTCCATGGTTTGTGACTTTGTCTTTTTTTTGTGACTTTGCCTTTTTTTTGTGACTTTGCCTTTTTTGTGATTTTGCCTTTTTCCGGTTTTCCGGTGACAAGTAAAAGACCTTGTTTTCAACTTCACCTCGTCTCCAGTGTCTGTCTGCGCTTGAGTCTCTGATCTGCCCCAGAATCGTGACAAGTTAAGTATGAGTGAACACTTAATTCATCCTTTATAAAGTATTGTTCCTATATTAACACTCATTAGTATGCAATTCATAACAACAGTTATGAATGTTTTATTCTTGATTAATAAGCTCTTCTATTATCTGTTTCATGATTGTGTTTTCATACTTTATAAATGATGGATTCCCCATTTGTGTGCGTGCGTGTGTGCGTGCGTGCGTGCGTGTGTGCGTGTGTGCGTGTGTGCGTGTGTGCGTGTGTGCGTGTGTGTGAAAAACACAAACCAATTATTAAGGAGTTGTAGATGATTAATAAGATCATTTATAAAGTGTAAGTAAATGATAAGAACATATTTAGATGTAAATTATTCATCCATTTAGATATGCTTTAGATATGCACTAATGGTTAGGGACTGTTAATATATGCTTTATAAACTCGTATTAATACTGCAATTTATGGTTAATTCATGATTAATTAACTTAGTTACTACTCGTTAGTAAAGTGTTTTGTGTGACCTCGTCTAAAGTTAGGACTATTTATGCCTTACAAAGCATTTATAAATGACATTGAAAGGCCATCACTGCCTCAAAACCCATAATCTTTCAACAGAAAAGACAAATGGACACAACACAAAGTGATCAATAACATATCAATATTTATTGCAAGATGCAAACAATGTACTGTTAAATACAAACCCCTCAGGCATTCATTCATGTAAAAAACAAACAAAGACATTCTTCTTCAGGAGAACATGGCTGGATATAAAACATTTGTAAATGTACAACTGGAGCTAACCAGGAGCTTTGCGTATTAGTTTACATTTACTTATTTAATTATTCATTTTATACCAAGTATATCGATCTCATTCACGCCACTCATATAAACAGATAAATGGTCATCTAACATTGTCGTTATGGTACAGTTAGCCATCTGTCACCTGGATTGCTCTATTTACAAAGGAGGTGACGCGTTGGCGTGCGCCTGTCTCAGGACCTCTAGTGCTAGCTAGATACTCATCATACATAATGTGGACGTGCCAGCAAACTAAGAAACATACTGACGGGCATTGGAGGCCCGTCAGCAGTCATTCCTTCTGGCCCGTGTCCGCGCGCCCTTTCAACTTAGGTCGGAGTTTTCCATCGTGTAAGTGCACTTCCGTATCAGTTCCTGAGAGAAATGTTTGTCCCACATTGATGTATGAAGCGGTCTTTTCCTTTATCCGTCTCACATTGATAACTTATTGAAAGCGGGATTTCGCTCGATTTCGATCTATTCCGCTTATTGCAAACAATGAGCAGATTCGGCGGGCTGCCATCGGGATATGCAACTGAAGGAAAGTGCGAACAGTGCAGATCGATATGCTTGGTTAAAATGAATAATTAAATAAGTAAATGTCAACTAATATGCAAAGCTCCTGGTTAGCTCCAGTCGTATATTTACGAATGTTTTATATCCAGCCATGTTCTCCTGAAGGAGAATGTCTTTGTTTGTTTTTTACATGAATGAATGCCTGAGGGGTTTGTATTTAACAGTACATTGTTTGCATCTTGCAATAAATATTGATATGTTATTGATCACTTTGTGTTGTGTCCATTTGTCTTTTCTGTTGAAAGATTATGGGTTTTGAGGCAGTGATGGCCTTTCAATGTCATTAATAAATGCTTTGTAAGGCATAGTGTAACCAGGTGAAACTATTGGGTCCGCCGGACCGGTAATGGGGTGCACGGGCCCTGATTAGGTGAAAAGATGCAACTGCTGGCAAATCGCGTCCTTTGTCTTTCACCACTGAACATCAAAGTACTGTGAACTCCTCCTGCCCGCTAAACCAGCTGTCACTGGTTACTCCACCTAGTTATATTTGTACCAATAAAATATTTATATTTTCATAACACTGCTTCCTGTGTGTATGTGCCTTTTACGGTGTTTTGAACCGGGTCTCTGTGGCAACGGGGTGCTACAGTTTGGCGCTGTGAGTAGGGTACAATTAGGCAGTGACAGTTTGGTTGGGCCTAGTGCTGGAGGGGCAGGACTGGTGCAAAGGCAATAGATTTTAGACCAAGGCAGTGGGTCTCACAAAGTCTACACAGCTACAAGAGCCGGGGTCGTCAGCTGGAGTGGACGGTGCGAACGGTGAAGATGGAATCTCTTCAGGAGGAGCTACAGGCCCTGAAAGAGAGGGTGGTGGCAGACAAGGCAGCTGTGTCTGCCTTAAAAGACATTGACTCCTTGAATGCACAGTTGCAACATGGGTCTCCTGTTGCATCCAGCAACCAGTCTTCCCTACAACCGGAGGAAACATCAGAGGTAGTGGGTGATGGTGCTGCTGGTCCGAGGGGTAGAGAGCGTGTCATTTATGTACCAAAATAAAGTGTCCGGTTTTCAATGGGGGTCCTGTGCTGAGTTTTACGAGTGGTTTGATGAGATAAATGCAGTTTTGGGTTATCGTCATTTTGAGGATACTGAGAAGGCTATGTACATTTATGACCAATTGGGTGGGGAAGCCAGACAGGAGAGACCAAGAGGTCTCGGCGCCAGAGGAGAGACCCTAGGCGCATTCTGGAGATTTTGAAGGAAGTATTTGGGCAGCCTGATTCATTGACCAGATTGTAAAACTATTTTTCGATCGGAGGCAGCAAGAAGGGGAATCCATCAGGGAGTATTCGCACGGGCTGATGGCTATTATTGATATTAATCATTGTGACAAGCAGGCCTGGTGTAGTGACTTTGCTTTATGTGATAATTTGCAGAGAACGTTCAGGATTTAGCGCTACTTGGAGAGCTAAAGAAGGTGATTCGGCAGAATAATAAAATCACTTTTTTTGGGTTACGAGAGGAGGCGTTGAGGTGGGGAGATGGGGAGCCAGCGGGTGGTCAGAGTCGGCGGGTGACAAACTCATGGGAGCTGTGGAGTCCATACAGTTGTTGCGGCTGCCCTCCCCGAACCTGACCCACTGCTGGTGGAAATTCTGCAAACTTTAAAGCAGCAGGTCCAGGATGAGAGTACGCTGAAGAAACAGCAGGCTCAGATTTTTGATTTGGCCCGGAAAGTGTCTGATTTGTCCGGTCTAGGGATTAGCCGGCCGGGGGTAAGTGGGGAGCAGCCAAGGTTTGACGCTGATGGTCAGCCTATGTTTTAAATGTCGGATTCCGGGTCACATGGCACGACAGTGTCGGTTAGGGGCTCCGGCATTGCGCCATGAGGTTTCCCGTGACAGGTTTGCCCATGTAGCTGAGCAGCAGGGAACACTTCGGATGAAGTGTGGGGTTTGGCATTCTCGGTTTGCCAGCAGGAGCAGGCTGTTTCACCTATAGGCTTTGCCTATTCCACTGTACCTTTCTGTGTTCCGGCTGGATCCATGTGTTTTGTACCTGTCAGTTCTACCTGGGCAGACTTTGTTAGGCTCATTTGTTTGTGTGTGGAGTCATTGGGGGAGGGGAGCCTCCCGGGGGAGTTACTCATTTCCAATGCAGTGGTTCCAGTGGAGAATGGACAGGTTGCGGTGCCGGTGGTGAATGTGGATGCGAACATTGCATCTCAGACCTGCCTTGGCTCAATACATTCAGTGGAAGTGGTGTCGGGTGGTACTGCCCCTGTAGCATTTGAACGAGTAGGGCTGCAGGAAGAGCGAGTCTTTTTGTGCGAACGGACTGGTGGGGTTGCGGAGCGGCAGCAGCTGCCCCCGGAGGTAGCCGCACAGGAATTTCCAGGGCTGACTGTTGAACAGGTACGGAAAGTGAGGCAGCTCCTGAGTAAACATTCTGGGGTCTTCGCAAAGTCAGACATGGATTTGGGATTTACAAACGTGATAGAGCATGAGATTCCAGTCCTGGATGAAGCCCCGGTTAGGCAGCGCTACCGGCGTATACCCCCAAGTCGGTATGAGGAAGTCAAAATGCATATAGCACAGCTATTGCAGCAGGGCATTATCAGGGAAAGCAGTAGTCCCTACTCCTCCCCCTTGGTGAGGAAGAAGGATGGGTCGCTAAGGCTCTGTGTGGATTACAGGCAGCTTAATGAGAGGACACGGCGAGATGCGTTCCCTCTTCCACGTATCGAAGAGTCCTTGGATGCTTTGAGCAGGGCAAGGTGGTTTACCGACCTGGCGAGTGGTTACCATCAAGTGGGAGTGGCTGAGAAAGATTGCAGTAAGACTGCATTCTGCACTCCTTTTGGCTTGTATGAATTTACACTGATGCCGTTTGGGCTCTGTAATGCGCCAGGTACCTTTCAGCGGTTGATGGAACGAATTTTGGGGGATCAGAGGTTCCAGTCGCTCCTCCTGTATCTGGATGACATTGTGGTGTTTTCGTCTACCATTGAGCAGCACCTTGAGCGCCTAGATTTGGTGTTGTCCCGGCTGGGGCAGTTTAATCTCAAGGTCAAGTTGAGTAAGTGCTCATTCTTTCAGTCCGAAGTTGTTTACCTGGGACATGTCATTTCAGCTACTGGAGTGGCTACTGATCCAGAGACAATTCGGGCGGTTGCAGAGTGGCGTCGGCCGCAGAGTGTGGCGGAGTTGAAATCATTCCTGGGTTTCGCTAGTTTCTACAGAAGGTTTGTGAGAAACTTTGCAAAGTTGGCAGTCCCCCTCCACGCTCTGTCCACACTGCTGTCAGCTAAAGGGGGGGAGGAAAGCCTCTTCGCTCCCAGTGTTTGGCCAGTTGTGGGATGCAACCTGTGAAGATGCTTTTGAAACATTGAAACAAAAGTTAATTTCTGCTCCCGTGTTGGGGTATGCAGATTTCAGCCAGCCATTCTTCCTGGAGATTGACGCTAGCATTAAGGGTTGGGGGCTGTTTTGTCGCAAGAGGGGGAGGGACAGTGACGGCTGGTTGCATACGCAAGTCGTGGCCTCCGGTCGTCGGAGCAGAATATGGAGAACTATAGCGCCATGAAACTGGAGCTGTTTGGGGTTGAAGTGGGCTGTTACGGATAAATTTAAGGATTATCTGATTGGGAACAAGTTTACAGTGTTTACTGATAACAATCCGCTAAGCCATTTGAACACCGCAAAGCTTGGAGCTATAGAACAGAGATGGGTGTCTGAACTTGCTCAGTTTGACTTTCAGTTGGTGTATCGGCATGGTAGCCAGAATGCGGGGGCGGATGCTCTCTCTAGGAAGTATGCAGAGCAGAAGGGGACAGAGGGGGGAGGAGTGGCACAAAGTTTTCAGGACACACGTAGTGTTCTGTCCAAACCCCAGCGAACGGCTCTGTGTCAGGAAACCAGTGCCAGCCCCCAGCAAGCTTCTATGTCTAGCTTTCCCTCATTTGATGTCTGCCTTGGCTAGTCTGCAGCAGGTAGATTCCGTAATATCGTCTTTTCAAACATACTGGGTGAGGGGTGTGAAACCTTGTAGGGACGAGAGGTTGCAGGAATGTGACAGAACAATGGGACTTTTAAGACAATGGGGAAGGATTGTGGAGCTGGGGGGTGTGCTGTACCGGACGGTGTGTGATCAGAAGGAGGGACAGATTAAGCAGCTTTTGTTGCCAGAGGTATTACACCGAGAGGTGCTTGCTCGCATGCACACTGACCATGGGCACCAAGGGGTGGAAAGAACATTCAAGTTGGTTCGAAGTCTGTGCTATTGGCCGGGAATGTTTGCAGACATTGAGGCTTTTTGTAAGACTTGTGAACGTTGTATTGTTTCTAAAGCACCACAGCCAAGGGTGGTTGCAGCGTTGGGGAGTCTGTTGGCTTTTAGGCCGCTGGAAGTAGTTGCAATGGACTTCACTGTGCTGGAACCATCGTCGGATGGACGAGAGAATATCTTGGTTTTTACCGATGTGTACTGGCTACTCGCCATATTTTCTCATGTTCGGGTGGGCTCCAGTGGTTCCGCTGGATGTCTGGCTGGGACAGGATAGATAGGATTTTGACGGTAATATGCATGAGTGGGTTGAGGAACATCAGGAGGTTGGGCTGTGCCTATGCTCGGGCTAGAAAGAACATGGAGCAGGCAGCGGAAGCTCGTAAAAGGTATGCAGGCACACCTGTAGGTGACCATCCTTTACAGCCAGGCCAATTTTTGTATGTAAGGAATCGTCAGTTTTCGGGTAGGCATACGATTCAGGATGTGTGGCTTCCCACCCCTCAGAGTCATAGCTCAGCTGGGTGGTGACCTGCCTGTGTATTCTGTGGTCCCGATTGATTTCTCGAAACCCCAACGCAATCTGAATAGACATGAGTTGCATGTTTGTGGTCCAGGCGTACAGATGGCAGGGCAGGAACCGGGGGACCGGGGAGTGGCTGGGTCCTCACTTCCTGATGTGGAGTCTGATTCGGACGACTCTCTGCCCCCGTCCAACTGTGGGCGAGGAGGGACTGAGTGCAGGCGAGAGTACACATGCCCTGCATTCACCACAGACACTGCCATCACCTGTGCCTTCGCCATCGCCTCCATTTCGGAGATCCAAGCGTGCTACTGCAGGGGTTCATTCTAACCCGCACTGGCTGCCGAGGTCTGTGGTAAGCCATCTAAGGGAGAAGGGAGTAGCTCCGGTAGGGGTGGCGCAGTTGCAGCAGACTTGCGTGGCGGTGCTGAAACAGGTTTTTTCAGGGTTAGCTGAAGGATTGGGGAAGGTTGATGTCGGATCTGGAGGGGACATATGCCATCAGTGGGACACTGAGTGATTATGGGGGGGTGGATGTAACCAAGTGGAACTGACGGGGTGAAACTATTGGGTCTGCCGGACCGGTAATGGGGTGCACGGGTCCTGATTAGGTGAAAAGATGCACCTGCTGGCAAATCGCGTCCTTTGTCTTTCTCTCCGCCGTCACGAGCGGGTGTGCTGAGTCTGCTCTCTGTCTCCACCACCACGAGTGGGGGGGGCCCCCGAGTCCAACTACTTGCTCTCCCGCAACAAGCGGAGACGTAGCGTGTGTTTGGGGGATGGCTGATTCAGGTAAAAACATTTACAGTGGAATGGTCTTTCTTTATGTATTTCGTGTGCTGGGGAAATTGGGTACACTTAAGAAAGATGTAATGTTGTATTTGTGTATTTTTAGAGCTTCCTGAGCAGTGCACCCAATGGTAGCTGGGGGGGAATCCAAGTGGGGTTGGCTGGGTTGCTGAACATTCGGTGGGTTGAAGTACAATCTTTTTGGGTTTGTTTTCATTGGCAGTTATTTGTGATTATTTATATTTTCGTTTTCATTTATTTTCTAGTTAGTGGGACGCTGCCTTGGTCTTTTGTTTTGTTTCTTTTGCTTTAAATTGTTTGTGATGCCGATCTTAGTGCATGGTCTGTGAACTCCTCCTGCACGCTAAACCTGCTGTCAATGGTTACTCCACTTAGTTATATTTGTACCAATAAAATATTTATATTTTCATAACACTGCTTCCTGTGTGTATGTGCCTTTACGGTGTTTTGAACCGGGTCTCTGGCAACGGGGTGCTACAATAGATAGTCCCCACTTTAGGTGAGGTCACACAAAACACTTTACTAACGACTAGTAACTACCTTAATTAATCATAAATTGCAGTATTAATACGCATTTATAAAGCATATATTAACATAGTCCCTAACCATAAATCATTATATATGTGTGTATATCTATCTATCTATATATACCTAAATAATCATTTACATAATCATTTACAACTGCTTAATAATTAGTTTGTAATATATATAATACTTCATTTACAAATGGGGAATCCATCATTTATAAAGTATGAAAACGCATAATAGACGAGCTTATTAATGAACAAAAAACATTTATAACTGTTGTGAATTGCATACTAATGAGTGTTAATGTAGGAACAATGCTTCATTGTGTGTAGTTATTATAAAGTGTTACCAATATTTTTATTGGATTGGATCGTCTGGACCTTTGGCAATGTAACGAGACCATTTTATGCGTTTTCACTTTGACCAGGCCAGTCTGACTGTATGTTATAGAGGGGCAAACAAGAAACATGGGAAGAGATGGGAATGACTCATAGGTTCCCGGCTGGAGATCAAGTGGGGATTGTTATTGTGTTTTGAAAATGGTGCAGTATTGAGGAAGTAGGCTGCAGACAGCAGTCGCTAAAAAAAGACGAATGTAATTCTATCCAGGCAACTTCTCACCGTGGGCTCCTGACAGAAGGTTCACAGGAGTTTTGGTGCCTTTTGAAAGTGTTTGGCCACTTTGACATTTTTGGAGGACGAAAAACCAACCTTGAGACTTTTCTATTACTCTTACTCGAGAGGTAAGTTCCACATTGTATGGTCCTTACAATTAAATTTGTTAACACTGCTTTGTAAAAATATTGATCGCTGCATATCCTAAACTGTCACAATCAGGCTTTGCCGTCTTTGTGTAGCTCCACACCCTCCTCACTCTACCTGTCAGCCACTCCCTCAGCACCAGCCTAACTCCCTTTACCTGCATCTGATCACTAATCAAGCGCTCCCTCATCAGCACAACTCCCCTCGCCTGTTCAAGCCACTATTTAAACCCCTGCCTCTGTCACTCACTGCCAGATCATTGCCATGTCTACCCGCCCGTTTGGCTTGTCCTGTTCCCGGTTTCCCAGTCTGCCTGCCCTGCCTCGTCCTGCTAGATTTCCCCCCTCATCTCTTGTCTCATCCGTGGATTCCCTGTGCGTTCTAAGTGTCCTGTCTGATTTAAGTTTTCATTAAATTCCTGCTTCACTCTACTTCTGGTCTGGTCTGCGTTTGAGTCCTCACCACACCCGTAACACTAAACTAAGTTATCATCACTTAATTTATATACAATCATTTTTAATCAATTTATTATAGGTCAAGAAAGTGTATCATGTGTAATATATTCTTAAATGTTTCACAGAAAAATGAGACCCAGAAGAGTTTTTCCTGAAAAAGAAGCCTTCATTGCTTATGGGGAAGATAAAGACATGTTTTAGAAAATAATCATCAGTGAGGAGAAAGAATATCTGTTAATACTGTATGTACATTGGTACAACATTTCATTACATAAACTCAGTTCAGTTGCCAGTGAATTATAAGGCAGGAAATGTTTTGTTAGTCTCTGCATTCTATTATAACTATAATTGAGGATATATTATAACTTTTACATGAAGCCATGAAAGGTGCAGCCCAAAAATAGTTTAAAGGCATAGTTTGACACTGGTAAATGCACCTATTGGCTTTCTTGTCAGGGTTAGATATAAAAACCAATGACACTCTCATATTTGTAGACTAAAAACAAAACCAGCAGGCTGAAGTAAAACAAAACAAAAAAGCATGATGCTCTGGTGTCCTAGTTGTTTTATAACTGTGGACAGAGCCAGGTTAGCTGTTTCCCCATTATTCCACTCTTTATGTGCAGCTAAATTTAGGCTGTTGTGTATAGAGAAGGGTATTGACCTTCTCATGTAACTCTCAGCAAGAAAGTTTTAAATGATGAATACTCTCTGCCATAATACATTGTGTACAGAGTTGTGATTAATTATATGGTTTTCTAGAGTAATTGTTTTCAAAGCAAGCCTTTTCTTAATCCAAACCCTTAAAGTAATGATGTATATATCGTCATCAAGTGTTATAATTGCTGAGATTATTAATTATTATTATTAGTTGGTTGTTCATGGTATGTGATGACGGTTGCAACATTTATTACACTTGTATTACACTGAATATAACATAATTAATGAATTAATTCCCTTTCATAATATATTACCCAGGTTATGGGGTAATTGCCACCGAAACCATTGAGCAGGGAGAATTCTTGCTTGAGTGTGTTGGAATACACATCACTGGTTTGGAAGGAGAGGCCCTTTTCAAAGAGTATTTTGATACAGATGCAGCATTTTTGTATTTCTTAAGTATTTAAGTACTTAAGTAGTATATTCTTAATTTAACCCTGGTTATTGGTTATGTTGTTCTCCTGCCTTCTGGGCATCCATTTAATTGAATACAGTGCCAAAACTAAACTTAATACATCCACTAAAGTTGATTATTTTGTTTAATACTTTGCTACATAAAAAAAAAAAATTGTTTCAAGAGACTTCTTTCTTCACTAAGTAGCCTGTTAATAGCCCCCCTACAGTCTGAAAGACAGGCTTGGGGCTGCAAGCCATTCACTTAATGGAGTGTTTAAAACGTGTATGAATGAGTCGTTAAAATCCCTGCTCCAGCCTGCAGGATCAGTGCCGAGCATGGACTTAAACACACACGGTCAAGTTCCCACTTGGCTAAAATTTAAAAAAACAAACGAGAGGGTTTTAGACATGATTTTAGCTTGATTTAAAGCATGACCATCAGGGGACCTAAAAAATGTCCCCCGTTTGCAATGCCGTCCCATGTTGTACTGTGTAACGACACCTAAGTCCACTGTTAATAGGTAGGTGTAAGTGCACACACGTGCATACACCAACATCAAATGAACACAACCCCTGACTCTTTGTTCTTTGACTAAACGGTTGTAATTGTCATTTATTCATTGTTTTTTTCATCTTTTTGTTCTCATTTGTCTCGTAATAAAGGAGATCACTGGTGCCATAAAATGTCTTGATCAGGAGCACAAAAATGCTAGTAGCCATAAAATTGTCTGATATTCTGGCCAAGAAAATACTTTGATACCTGTTGGTCTATTGAACTAAGGAGCTCTCTGACCATGGAGAGAGCCTGGGCCAGAGAGGAGGCTTCTTCTTCATCATCTGGAAGAGAAAAAAAAAACATGACTGTGGAGGTACAACAACCTAAGGCAACAGACAGTGCAGAAAGATTAATGTTAAGCCACTGTTGACATTCATCAATGTCAACCCTTAAACTCATAGACAGACAGAAAGTTCTCCTCCATGAATCTACTATCATAGAACCAGCAGATCTAATATTTCTCTCATAAAGATATTGCACAACTTAATTTTGCTTTTTATCTGTGCAGTGTAGCCTCCACTGAATCAATCAAATATCATTTAACAAGGAAGCTGCAATAATGATTTGTACTACTTTATAATAGACGACAAATGAGAAGATTGGAAGGAGCTGATTGGCTGGCCTGAAATCCATGTTGCCATGATGCCAACGGTTAGACACAGGTAGAAAACATCTCATTTGTAAAAGTAAAGCAATTTATGTTTTATATATTACTATTCTTAAGTATTGTAATACAGGCCCGTGTTGTGAGCAGAACCATGTTGGAGACTGTCATAGTGAAAACGCTAATTAAGTATGCGTTGGCACTGATGTATTAGGTGTGCTTCAAAGTGACTTATGTGGCGGAGAGTCATGTTGAAGCACTCTGCACACAGCCCAGAGGATAATCCTGCAAAAATCATTTTTATTTATTTTATTTCATGTAGAATAGTTAAAAGTGCAAACGGTAAATAAACCTGAAGGATTTTACATGGGGTAGCTTAGTGGCATCATTGTCATAACAGAGCCAGAAATAAAGTCAAAGTTCAGGGTAAATCTCATCACACGTCTCAAGACTATAGCTTTTATTATTCACCCCAATAGTTTAAGAAACCTTTATTTAAATAAATAAATTGATAATATAATGAATCATTATATACAAATAATTCAGTGTTTGCGCCCATTGGCAGTTTATTCACCATCAGTTGTGGGAACGTGGCCAAAATATGACTTTATAACAGTAATTTATTTATTTAATTTAGCTCTCCTTAATTTGATCGCTGAAGCAAACCTGTTGAAAACGCACAACCTTTACTCTGAAGGCGAGCCGCCTCTGTTTCCGACTCTCAACTTCCTTTTCATTATTAAATTTTGATAATGGAACAAGCTGACATTTTGGCGCGCTTAATTGCATTGCACGTGTTTATTCAATGCAACAATAACACAGGCCAAGCATTAATCGCCTTGAGGCAGCATCGGCTATCGAACAACAAACTCACACGTAGCAGAATACATTTACATGAACACAAGTAGACCAATGAGATTAGGTAATACTCCTAAACTGACATTGTTCATTATTAAACAACGTGAACAATGGCAAATTAATTCAACTTCGTTCACGGACCACATGCCTAGTGTTGCCTGATTTGACTTTGCCATAGATTATAAACCTATTATGATTGGGATTATTCACCAGTGGTATTATCCAGAATGCGCTGAACAAGGACAGGATACTTGGAGATCCGCTGAGTCACCAACAAGATGCACTCCTGAACACCATGGCAACGTAGCAGGGGTCCGCGACTCACCCGCTGCCCAGTGACAGAGAGAGAGAGACACACACTGACAAAACTACCATGGCTGACTTTTTTTCATTTAGTTTGAAAGGCAACCTTGAGGATGAGACCACTGTCTTGTAACATACATAAAATAAGGCAAATGTACTGACTGGAAATACCTGAATCAAAATCTTCTATACATACTTCTCTATTTATGGCAAGAATGTCAGATTAGCTACCACTGAAGAGGAGAAGCAGTTTACATTACATAACAGTCATTTAACAGACGCTTTTATCCAAAGCGACTTACAATTCAGAGTCTATCACATTTCACAACTACGGGAGCAATTTGGGATTAAGTGTTTTGCTCAAGGACACATCGACATGCGACTAGCAGAGCCAGAGCCGGGGATTGAGCCGCCAACCCTCTGATTGAAAGACGGCCATCCTATCCACTTAGCCACAGTCGCCCTGTGTTTACTGCATTTACCAGTTTACTGCCTAATCTTCAGTTTACCTCTTCTGTGCTCAACTCAATCAACAGCCACCTGCCGGATACTACGAGTATGTGTGGACTGACAAAGGCCCCTGTTCTATTCCAATCTCTAGTGAGCATTAGTGACATTATCTTTGTTTTGGTTTACTTTGATGGCATTTAACCATAGCCTGTATGTACGAAGTAGACAGTCATGTGACATCACCCATTGATTTGTGAACTCTGGTTTTGAAGCCTTGAGTTTTGCATTTTGGTCAACGCCATCTTGGTTTTTGGCCACATCTGTTTTTTGCAAGCAAAAGTGACACGAGAGGGTGGAGCTGAATACAACACTGAATATGACACATTTAGGTGACAGAAATGTTTCAGTTAACTTTTGTGAACTGAAAAGACAACCTGCTTTATGATCTATAATACTTTAGGACGATAATTTACTAAATGAACACTGTGCTGTATTGAAGAGACTTCAAACTAACAATTGAGGATATAAACTCATGCAATACAATGTTTACTGAGGTAATAAATAAAATAAAGAAGTAGGGACCTTTTCTAATAGACTTCTATACTTATATGCTCTTTACTAAACTCAATCTATACTTGCAACCAGAGGAGTTAGAAAGAATGCAAATTTTCAGAAACGGAGATGGTCGCCTGCATTTATGAATTGAGAATACCCTGTGTTGTTCATCAAGGCAGAAAAATGTGAGTTTCCTGTGTCTATTGTATTGTTCCCAGGTTCATTGTGTCACAAAGTGCACACCCTGACCTTTCCTAACCCAGTTTGTCAGTTCATGGTGGAAGTGGATAGGTCAGATGTTGGGGTGGGAGCGATCCTGCCCCATCATCAATGACCACAAACATCCCCTTATGCCATCTTCTCCTAACAGCTCTTCCCCATATAGAGAAACAATGCCATCAACAACTACCTGCTTGCAATTAAACTTAACTTAAGATATTTCATGTAGGAAGCAGAGTAGCCTTTCCTGAAGTGGACTGATTGTAAGAACCTTTAAAACAACCAAGCATCTGAACTCCTTGCAAGTTAGGTGGGCCCTATTCTTCAACCAGTTCAACCTCAACTTGTCTTATCCCCCAAAGCTTTATATGACCTATTTGTCACTTCCAGGCCTGCAGAGATCCTGCCTGCCTCCTGCACTGTGCTCCTTCCAGGGACATCAATCATAAGGTGAAGTAATCACACCATCAAGATGTTCCAGTGGGGAAAGGCTTCCCACGTTGTAGTAGTTTTCCCAAATTTAAACCAAAAAGTTGCATGAGTATCACACCCCACAAAGGATACAGGCAAACAGAATACAGATACTTTACCCCCAGTTATTTTTTTCGACACACAGATTCATAAATAAGGGCAGAATAGTCAAATCAAATGAACTCAACCACACCACAATTTCAATATTTAAATGTTATATTAAAGCAAAAGAAAACATGCTTGTTTATAATTCAGTCCAGTTCCTCTGCATCAGTTCAGTTTATAAAAGAAACACAAAATTCCTTTTGCCAGTACAACTCACTTCAGGTAATTAAAAAAAAAATACTCCACTTTGGGATTTGCAGGTGGCCAGCTCACAAACCATAAGAATCAACAAACTGTGCAAGCCCCTTTCCGCCACTGTGATGAAAAAATAAAGATCCTGTAAGTTAGAATGAGAAACTTTCTCATAATTATGACTTACTATCTCATAATTATCACTTAGCATCTCATAAATATGACTTAGCATCTCATAATTATGACTTAGCATCTCATAATTAGGACTTTGGAAGGTACCTTCTCCTCTCTCTCTCTCTGGCTCTGCAGTAGCACCGAGATCAAAAATTGGCTGATGGTATGCCACTGTGGTTCAGCGGCATATGCCGATCACTGGAGTGGTTTGCCGCTGTGTACCTTGTATTGCCTAATGGTATATTATGTGTTAATAACGCAAGGTGCCGTTTGAAAGTGGAATGGTCGAACACGACCACACATTATATTAATGTCGCAGAATATTTGAAGAGGCATACATGGTATATTATGTATTATTCATCATAAATACTTTAAATGAGTAAAGTGTTATGGTGTGTTTCTCTATTTAAGGCAGATCACTCAGGTCAAGCCGCACAAAAAGCATACCACTATGATTCAACGACATTTCACTGGCGGCATACCACTCCAGTCTAGTGGCATTTACCATTAAGTGCCGCCCCACTATTGCACATAAGCTGTTTTCTACCGACATAGATGTGATTGGCATATACGTTGGGGTATTTTTCTCTCCATGATCTATTGGATTGTCTAAAATGACAATTTGTGTTGATTACATGAAAAATAGTATGGCATGGCTCAAGTCTGCAGTAGTAGGTTCCTAAACATGCCAGAAGGGGGCACTGTAGAATTACAGACCAGAGGTGACAACATTATGTCTATAGTTCTATAGTGCCCCCTTCTGGCAGTTATAGGAACATACCACTGCAGACTCGAGCCATGCTGAAATATACAGTGAAACTATCTGTCTCGGTAGAAAACTGCTTATAAATGATAAATGGACTGTCCTTGTACGCTTTTCTAGTCTTCGGACCACTCAAGTGCTTTAACACTACATGTCATCATTCACCCATTCACACCCATTCATATACTGATGACAGCAGTGGCGGGCCATGCATTTTATACCTGGGCCTTCACTGCTGTCCTGCAGCTGAAACACAGCTACGGTCATTATTTGTTTCGTGTAAAAATGAAGCCAACACCTATCTGCAGAGAATACGCCGGGAGTGCGTCTCCTCTCTGCTCTGACTGCAGCTGGGACTGCTGCGCGAGTTATCGCCTGTGAGCTTTGGGGCGGAGGAGGGGCAGCACCCGCTGCTCGTTCACGACAGTAACTGTAGAACGGTAGTCCTTTAACGTCACAAAAGTCTCCAATAACACCAGAACAAGTCGCCAGATTTGTCACTAGTAGCTTTTGACAAAAAAAGTAGCCATGAGGGTTTAGAAAGTCACCAGATTTAGCGGGAAAGTCGCCAAGTTGCCAACACACAGAGGTGAAATCTGATTGGATAAAAGCTCTACTTAAAACAAGCTGCACTGGAAGCAGAGCAACTGAGGAAGACAGTAGCTGTGCAATGAGAAAATAAGATGATGGGAAAAATATTTTTATAAATTATAATACATGTAGTGTATTTAAGGAAAAATATTAAATTATAAAATAGCTATAACTTTGTGATTCTGTTTAGGCCAGCAGAGAAGGCATTGCAGGCCCTGACAGCCCACCACTGGATGACAGGGGCTAACATGCAAGGAGCCACCTGCCCATCAGGACTATCTAACATACATACAACATTCACACACTGAAGGCACATCTACGGGAGCAATTTGGGGTCAAGTGTCTTGCCCAAGGACACATCGACATGGACTAGCGGAGCCGATCCTCTGACAACCCTGCTCTAATCAGCCACAGTAGAGCCCCCTTATAAGCCAATAGTAGGGCGTCACTTAACTTACTAAATAGAACGAGAACAGGAACTTACTCATGAAACAATAACTGTTCACAGAAACAAGTTAAACCTGAACTTAATGAATAGAACGAGAACATGAACTTACTGACATAATCCAGTTGACCTGAATTTACTGGTACTTTACTATAGAGAGAGAATTAGAACTTACTAATAAAACAAGACCCATTATTGCAGGTACACAAACTATGTAGAAATGCACCAGGAGGAGAAACCTCTGCTTCCTGCCTGTTCCTTAAATTGTCTCCAGTCATGGCTGCCTTGCCATGGATGGTCCCCTCCACCACATCTAGTTCCACTAAGTCCCCTTTTATAAGGATATGTTGTGGAGGCACAGATGTTTTATGTAACTGCATAATGTTAATTAAAGTTCAACTTAAATTAATTTTAGTGCTATATGAATGCTTTATAAAGCTTTTCATTCATTGTTTTTCATTTATTGTTTTTACTTTAAAAAAAAGAAGATTGTACCACTTTGCTGCTTGTTTTCCCTATCTGCTGCTCAGCAGTTTATGCTCTAAACCTGACTACCACACATCTGGCCTTGGCTTGATGCCTTTTCTGAACTGGGTTTTGTTCCGGCTCCTCGTATGGGGTCATCACGTTGATGGGTGTGGCCATGCATGGATAACCTCTATCCCCAATGATGAACCAGCCAAAAGGTGTTTAGAGCTGCTGTACATAAATGGAGCCCCACCAGGAAAAGAAAAGTACGACTTTAATTTTTAATTGGCATGTTGAAGAATGGATTGTTAAAAATACCTTCTGAGACAAACAGCTTGTCTTGTTAGAAATGTACTTATGATTATGGATTATCTTTGAAATCGAATGCCTCCGACACCACACGATAGGAAGTGGTACCAGCCAGCCAGGTGTAGCGACAGGATGTTAAAAGTTAACTATCGATCTATAGTGGGCAGTTTTGACTACAGCCATCACCTTCAGAAGCTGATTTTGATTTTCCGTTACGGTATGAGTTTGCCAGTGTTAGCGAGAATTCCCCAAAAAATATAAACAGTTTAATTCTACTAAAAATTGGGCAAGAGACGCCAAAAAACAGCTGGGACAAACCACGAAAAAAGCAGGTGGCAACCTCCGGCTCTCAAAAGTGAAGCCAGAGCTGGTGTCTTAAACCTGCATTCTCTCGTATAGCACTCAGTTAATATAGAAGTCTATGAGAAAATGACTCTACTTCGCTCCAGATTTATTACCTCAGTAAACATTGTAAACATGAGTTTATGGTCTCAGTCTCTAGTTTCAAGTCTTCTTCAATACAGCATGATGTTCATTTAGTAAATTATGGTCCATTTAGAGTCAAACAGACCATAAAGCTGAGTATGCTTTAGGGCGTGGCTACATTGTGATTGACAGGTTGCTACCATGGATTGTCTAGCCTGGGAGTTGTCCCTGTTTTCTTCTGACAACTTTAACTCTTTCAACTAATGAAAATGAATTGTAAATGGTCTTGATCAGTGCTTGGTTGTTCCTAACTCCACCATCTTGTGTCACTCCTGGTTCCGAAAACCAAGATGGCGATGGTCAAAGCGCCAAACTCGAGGCTTCAAAACCGTTGTCAACTCACCTATGGGTGACATCACATGTTCTCATACCAACTGGTATACATTCTGACACTTGGTCTGGACCCTTGGCGTCCCTTTCTAACACATCAAAGTATGACATAGTATAATTATTCATGTTTGTTGACCTCCACTCATTCGTCTCACACGGACAATCAAGGGTGCCTTGCGCATCGGTATCAGACGCCAGGGGGTGGGACAAAGCGACAGTATTTGGCCCTGATACTGAGAATGGGCTGACTTCTTGTATACAGTCTATAAAAAAATAGGCAGGCCCAACATTTAGGCGGGCCCAACATCAAATAATGCAAGCATCGTTATTTGATGCATTGGTTTGAGAATGTGTTGCGGCCCTTGAAGAATTTAACATTATTTTATATTTTTCTAAATGTTGGGCCTGCCTATTTTTCAGTGGCTTCAAGCTGCAAACTATGACACTCTATGTAAAGACTGTGGTTGACGTTAACTTGACTAACTACACTCGCAAGTCACTTGACTAACAACTGACGTGACAAAATATCAACTTTACTTTTAGTTTCACACAGAAACAGGAGTAGCGGCCTTCAAGATGATAAATGTGTTTGCTTGACTTATCCACTTCCCCTCCTTCCACCCTGTCAGAATCAGAATCAGAACCGTATATTGCCAATGTATGTTTCACATACAAGGAATTTGTCATGGCGGGTGGTGCATAACATTAGACAATAACATTAAACAATGACATTAAACAATCAACAACAATCAACACAGTGCAAGAAATAGAAACATATTAAAATGTACAATAGAATATAGAAGAATATAAAATAAAGTGCATAACAAACAGATAACAGTACTTTAAACAAGTGTAATGTAAGTATAATGTAAAAGTGACAAGTGTATTTAAATATGAAGGGATGTGCAGGGGAGTGACCGGTAGGAAATTGTCCTGGGGATGACAGAGTCAGTGGGGGTCCCGGGCTCTGTTAATGAGCCCGACTGCAGAAGGGAAGAAACTGTTCGTGTGGCGTGAGGTCTTGGTCCTGATGGGCCGCAGCCTCCTACCAGATGGAAGGGGCACGAACAGTTTGTGTCCAGGATGAGAGGGGTCGGCTACAATCTTTCTTGCTCGCTTCAGGGTCCTTTAAGTGAACAAGTCCTGGAGGGACGGCAGATTGTAGCCAATCACCCTCTCGGCAGAGCGAATGTGTCACGGTTTAGGCTTTGGCCCCTGTGTCTGTGTGTTTCCCCTGATTGCACTCATCCTACTCACCTGCCCAGTCCACCCAGCTGCCTTCAATCTTCTCATCACCCAACACATATATACTCCCCTGCTTTGGTTGTCAAATCATCTTTGTTCGTTCCCCTGTCTGTTCCAGCATTGTGTCTCCCTCGTGTCTGCTGTGCTCCAGCGTTTGGTCCTCGTGTTTGCTCCTGGTTTGTACCTTTGCCTTTTTTTGTTACTTTGCCTTTTTTTATGACTTGGCCTTTTTTTCAGTTTTGCTCGCTCCCTGTTGGAGTCGCTTTAAGTTTTTGTTTATTTCTCTTTTAATGACCAGTAAAGATTCTTATTTCTAAACTTCACCTCCTCTCCAGTGTTTCTGTCTGCGATTGAGTCTCTGATCTGCCCCTCGGACGTAACAGAACGATCTGACCATGAAAGACTCAGCAGACCAGTTTTGGGGAACCCGCTTGGCCAGGGGAGGGCCTCGGAGCTTCCAGAAAGCTAACCCCGAGCTAAGCCACCCTTCCACCTATAAGAGGACAAAAATGGACTCAACAGACCACTGTTTGGTGTGCTTTTCCCCAGAGTGGTATGAACAGTTTATGGGATATCGCCTTGTCCAGAAGGTGAACCGTGATGTGTTGGACTCAGCGGACCAACATTTTGAGTGCTTTTCTGCTGAGTGGTATGAACAGTTTACGGGAACCCGCCTGGCCTTGGGAGGGCCTCATGGTTTGCCATCTGACTCCAGCTCCCAGTGTCCGGTTGGAGGTCCGACCGACTCCGTATGGAGCTACCGCTGCAGTGAGTTCCAGTTCCTGTTCCTGCCGCCTCAGTTCCGCAGTGAGTTCCAGTTCCTGTTCCTGCCGCCTCGGCGCCGCAGCGAGTTCCAGTTCCTAGCGCCGCAGCTATCCCCAGAACCGGATGCCGCCGCCTCAGCGCCGCGGCTATCCCCGGAACCGGCCGCCGCCGTCTCCGAGCGACAGGGACCTCCAGTTCCAGCCGCCGCCGTCTCCGAGCGGCAGTGACCTCCAGTTCCAGCCGCCGCCGTCTCCGAGCGGCATCAACCTCCAGGTCCAGCCCCCGCCGCCGCCACCCAAGAGCCGCTGCGACCTCCAGTTCCTGCCGCCGCCGAACCGCAGCGACCTCCAGTTCCGGACTCTGCCTCTGAGCCACAGCGGTTTCCAGTTCCTGACCCCGCTGCCGAATGCCAGCGATCATCTGTTCCTGACCATTTAATGAACTGTCTGTATTTGGGGAGTTCATGGCAGAGGTTTCCTTTGTTAAAGTCTCCAAGGACAATAACTAAAGATGTGTCCGCTCCACACACTGTATCTGTTCGGCGAGTGTCCGCTGTGCTTCCTGCACGTTGCCCTGCAGCGGCATGTAAACACCGACCAGTATGAATGAAGCGAACTCACGTGGGGAGTAAAAGAGTTTACAGTTTATGATGAACGATTCCAGATCAGGAGAACAGTGCTGTATAATCACTTTCACGTCGTTGCACCAGCCACTGTTGGAGTAGAAACGGATTCCTATATCTTTCGATTTGCTGGAGAGCTCCGTGTCGCGGTCCGCTCTGAACAGCTGGAAGCCAGCCAGCTGGAGCGCGGAGTCGGGAATCGATCCACAGAGCCAGGTCTCAGTGAAGCACAAAATGGAGGATGAAGTAAAGTTTCTGTCTCTCCCCACCAGTAGCTGAAGTTCGTCCAGTTTGTTGCACAGTGAGCGGACGTTGGAGAGAAATATGCCCGGCAGCGGTGTGCAAAATCCATGTGTACAGAGACGCACAAGCGCGCCGGCACATTTCCCTCTCCTACGGCTCTTCACTGCATGAGTTAAGGTGAGCATATCTTTGACGAGAACGTCCAGTAATTCCACAGAAGTTAACAGAAACGTTGGAAGTAAGTACGCTGGAGTTGTTCCCCTGATGTTTATGAGCTCATCTTTGGTGAAAGAGCTCCGGGAATCGCAGTAGAAAACAGTATTTACAACAAAAACAATGAGCACTCATTTATAATGCTGTCTATTTTGATGTTTTTAATGTTTTTGTGCCTGTCTCACCCGTATGAAGCACTGTAACTTCTTGTCTCTGGCCAGCAGTTCCTTGTACAATTTGACAGCCTTCAAGTGGCGGCTACAGAACTCGGCGTAGGTCTTCCGCATCTCATCTGCACACTGGCCTGAGAACTGGCAGACAACATGCACAAGTTAATTTGTCTGTGAACATGAGTGTAAAGTCACTGTTCAGACCTCTGCTACGAAGCGGGATTTGGGCTTAGCGAGGTAACTTCAGGGTCGAGAGACAAGAGATCAACTGTATAAAAGCATTGCCTACTGACCAATCAAAGCTTGGTACGTGGAAGGTTCGATTAGATTGATCTACTGTACATGTAATGATAGTCAGATCTATCATGCTCTATATGAAGCAGTTATATTATAAATCAGTTATATTATTTATTAATGAAGTTATATTATTACTTTACACATTCACATCCATCCTGCATTAGTCATTAGTGTTACTTTCAGCCTGTTTGTCTTCTTTGTATTTCCCCCCTATTATAGTTGTCTCTTGATTTGTAAAATGCACCGCTCTTCTCACAGACTTGTCCATGTTTGTGATTGGTAATATGCTGCATCACCGCCCTTTCAGCAAATATTTTTATGAAAAATAACAACTGAATAGCAATAGCACAAAAATCATGATTTAAAAAAAGCTAATATAAAATATTATTATAAATATATCATCTTTGTGGTTATATGAGCAATTAATTGCAAATATTAACTTCAATATAACGAATAAAATAACATGAAGACAGTTCCTGTCATTAAATATCTATTACTAAGAAAAAAATGATATACAGATGTCTTTGTGAACATGCGTTCAACTCATGTTGGACTCATTCATTACTGTTATGACACTAGTCTCGATTGTAGTTAGAAACTTCTGCCAAACTATAGAATTACACAACTACTTAATGTAATGACCAAATACAGTTACATTTTGGTTTCAGTTCTGTGTCACTCTGAATGGTTGTGAAAATGCATGGCAGCCACCTGCTCTAGTAGTATGTCCCCCAGCTGGTGAATGGTGAAGTTGCGGCTGGATCCAGAGTGCAGGCTGCTGTTGCGGCGCAGGAGAAGCTGTGCCAGGAAATGGGAATGTATCCTGATCAGCTGGTCCAGGCAGGGGAACATGGCATACACGGTGCACAGGTCCAGCTGAAGCTCCTCCAGCATGCCTTGCCGGAACACCCTCTCCATGATATGCAGCGTTCGCATGTGATGCAGCTCTGTCTGAATCAGCTCTGAGAGGGACACACACACTTCAAGGTCCTGTATCATGTAGCAGTCATGCAGTACAGAAAGAAATGAAAGAAATTAAACTTGACATTATTGTATTATGTCTAGCTACCATGTAAATACCATCTATGTACATGTAGTACTTTCATCTAGCTACTGTATATTCAGCAATACATAAAATGTCTGGGTTAAAAAAATGAAAGCAAAATCAACTGCAATTGTCACCATAGATGACATCCTGCCTCTTGATGACATTTTTGCGGTGTGCCTGCAAGTAGCTGCTATCCACAGCCATGCTCCATGAGTCAGCCTTAAAGTCCTGGCCTTCCAGTTCCAGATCCTCCAATACTGCAGTATAGTAGATGTCTCCTAAATAAGAGAAACCCATCAACATCAAAGATCACAGGCTGAAAAAATGATTTTAGAGCTCTAATCTTTCAAGGAATGAAAATACTTCTGTATCTTTCACATGTTTGTAAGAAGAACCAATGTCAGCAGATCATGCTGCAAGTCCAACTGAAATTACAATCTATTATCCCCTTTTGGAATGTGACTAAGTACATGAACTCAAGTATCTTTTAAGCCCAGTATTACTTGAATATTTTCATTTAATAATACTTCATACTTCTATTCCACTACATGTCTGAGGGAAATATTAAGCTTTTTTACTCCACTACATTTATTTGACACTTATAGCTACTACTGGTTCATTTTCAGATTAAGATTTTTTGATGCTAAAATATGTTGATCTTATAAAATATGATGCAGTGCTATGACAACTAGTAGTTTACTGTAAAGTACAAACTATAATGTTGCTTACATGTATTCATAGGATATACCTAAAAAATAACATGCCACTGAAGGAGAAGGTACTTTTGATACTACTGCTTTCAAAGAATTTAGGACTTTCATATTTAGGTCCCTGTATATATACAGCCATTTACTTTGACCTTAGTCACTTCTCACAAATCGGTCATATAACCATCTACTGACCTAAATCATTCATCTCATGCAGCCATGTACTGTACATAAAAATGATGTTCCCATACAGCGAATTGTCAATTACATTTCTAGAGAAATATATTTTCTCCCAGATTGCATTCTTTTTTACGTACAACAAATATGTTTATAATCATAGTGCGCGCAAGTCTGCATAGAGAGGAAATGGAGGCGGACAGGTAGGAAACACAGGACTTTCACCCAGGAGACCACTGTTTGTGTCCTGTGTGTAACTAAAGGTTAATGTTAACTTATTTAAATTTACGTTCATAACCGAAATATTGTAACAAATGTACTTATTTTAAGCTTAACCATGATGTTTTTACTAAACCTAACCACATTTTTTTTTTTGCGCTAATTAAGCTTTGGTCAAACAAACAGGAGCGATCTTGGCCCTATCCACTTCTATGGTAAGTAGCTAGCAGAATAGCGAATTAGCTGGCTTTGTTGATGTATGTGAAGGTCTGTGTTCAAACTTTTAAAAAGGAATTAATTGAAATTACATCATACATTTACTCGTTAACCAAACACCACCCGTTCACAGCATTTGAATCAATAATTTTGCTGCAATGAAGCTAACGGAGGCATTTGACATGTTGGATATTTTGATAAAAATAATGTAGTTATAATGTTTAGGGGAAACTAAATGTTGGAAATGTGTTGCCTGTATTTCTTAAACTTGTACAGCAGTTTTCAGGAAGGAGTGTGGCCTAGCTGTCACAGTCTCGGTTTTGGTTTAGTTTGTTTCCTGTTTTATTTTGAATTCCCCTGCCTGTTGTGTCCCTTGTTCACTTCACTTGCTGCCTTTGTATGTTTTCCCGCCTGTGTGATGTCTGCCCCGCCCCTAATTGAATCCTCCTGTGTCTAATCACCTGCACCTCCCCAGTGTGTTTTCTGGGGAGGGTTCTCCCCACCCTGTTTTCTCTGGTGGGAGAGGAGGATGGAAGAAGGGAGAGAACAGGGGGGGTGAGGGAAGTTTGAATGGGAGTCAAAAATAATAAGAGAAGCTTGTAGGGAAACAGCTCTGATGAAGGAAATAGAGTTGTTCGAAGGAAGATTGTGAGGGAGGAATTTAAAATGATCCTTAAATTCAGAAAGGACAATGAGCATGTCGGTCTTAGCCCGATAGCTCTGTCTAGGGAATTGAGAAAGATTGGAGAAGTGGAAATGGCTAAAGTCTTGAGGGACGGAAGGTTATTGATAATATATAAAACGGAAGAACAGAAAAACAATGCTATGGATATAAAGTATCTGTAAGAAAATGATAAGTGAAAAAAGATCTGTGGGTGAGAATCGAGTGACACAAGGAGTGATAACAGGTATTCCTTAGACGAGGACCTCAAAAAACTCTAACGGAGTATTTATGGAGGAGAAGTGGGCAGAATGAAGAGGTTGCTAAGAACAGTTAATGGAGAAAGGGTTGATATCTGTTCTTATTGAGTTTCAGAACTCCATACTTCCTGAAAGAGTCAAAATCGGATGTATGAGTTTCCCAGTGAGGCCCCAGGAGGGACTCCCCCACTTCGCTGCTACAAATGCCAGAGGTATGGACATATAGCAGCAGTTTGCAAAGGGAAACAGAGATATCCTAAGTGTGGAGCGGATCACAGAGTGGAGGAATGTAAGGATAATTTGCAGGATAAATGCTGTAATGGTGGTGGCCATCACAGGGTAACATATGGTGGATGCGAAGTCAGGATGAGGGCTGTGAAAATCCAACAGGTAAAAGCAGGAAATAACATAAGCTATGCAAAGACTGTGAAGAGGGTACAAGGACAAAGAGTAATGAATGAAACACCTAACCAAGTTTTGAGAGAGAGAGACAAGTCTGTCGGAGGAAACCAATACAGCATAAGTTGGATAAATGAATACGTTTATAAATGAATCCTGGATAAATTAATCCTGTTTATTGCATATGTAATAAATTGTACTGACCAAGTCAAACACAAAACAGAGAAAATCAAAATAATAGTTAGGGGAGCTGAGAGTTTTTTGGGGATAAAAGATGTATCTTGTGAGCATATCTATAAAAGACTCTGAGAAGATGGGAAGCTAGGAGGCCCTGGGGATAGGACAGTATGATTGTACTACAATGGAACGCAAGAAGCTTATTAGCAAATGGCCAAGAGTTTAAATAATTCCTTAAAAAGAAACCAGAAATCATATGTGTTCAGGAACAACATTAGACTTTGTCATTAAAGGATATGATAGTATTTGCAGAGATAGAGTGGGGGAAATGGAGGAGGGTGTATAATATTTGTAAAACAAGGAATACAGTTTAAAGTTTTGGAGAAAGGAACAGAGCTGGAATATGTGATAATTGAAGTTTAGACAAGAGAAGGAACTATTAGAATTGCAAACTATTACAACCCATGTAAGAGACTTTCAATCAATTTAGGAATTAGGTGAATTAGCTGTACTGTTAGAAGGGAAAGTGATATGTTGTGGAGATTTTAATGCTCATAGCTCATTATGGGGTTATAGTAATGATGACAATGGAATGACAGAAGAATTAATGAACATAAAAATGAAAGTTACGAATGTAACTACGGTTCTATGAATCCTGGATGACCGCCAGAGGCAGTGCTTAACACTGGATATCTTCCGTCTCGCGCATGCGCAGGTCGAATATTTATACCAACAAAGTCACCTGTGACCTCGGATGACCCCCGTCGTCTATAAGTTCCGGTGTCATCCTGAGTTCAGTCCTATGGAATCTTCTCGCGAGTTCACGGGATTCCGAGTGACCAAGAACTCTGGCGGTCATCCAGGATTCATAGAACCGTAGTTACATTCGTAACTTTCGTTCTATTTCATCCTTACTGACCGCCAGAGGCAGTGCTTAACACTGGATGACTTATACCAAAAGAGTCACGAGGAATCACAAGTACCCACCTCATATAGCTCAGGCAGAGGAAGCTGGCCAAAGAACCCTCCCCAGTGGGTGAGGGGTGGCAACGTTCAGTCTGTAGTGTCTGGTGAATGTGCTCGGTGATGCCCATGAGGCCGCAGCACATATGTCTCCACGTCATGGGCACACCTCTCAGGGCTGCCCATGACGTGGAGACACTCCTGGTAGAGTGGCCCCTCACTCCGGATGGTAGAGGACGGTCGCTCGCCTTGTATGCATGGGCAATGGCCTCCACTATCCAGTGGGACAGGCGCTGTTTTGAAAGAGCACAGCCCTTCCTAGGCCCACCATAACTGATAAAGAGCTGCTCCGACCGCCGTATGCAAGCGGTGGCTTCCACATAAGCTCTGAGGGCCCACACTGGGCACAGCAGCCTTGACCTCTCCTCTCCCGATGGGGGGTCAAACTCTGCATAGGCTGGTTGATATGCGAGCGTGACAGCCCATTGGGTGAAACGCTGCATTAGGCCACAAAGTAACCCCCGATCCATCTGAGTTCCACCTCAGACACGATTCACTCACTGACAGGGCATGCAGCTCGCCTACACGTTTAGCTGAAGTGATGGCAAGGAGAAACACCATTTTGGTTGCCAGCCATCTCGGCTCTGCCCATGCCAGGGGTTCAAAAGGAGGCAAGCATAGGGTGTCCAATACCAAATGTAGGTCCCATGCAGGGGCCTTCGGGGCGTTCGGGGGACACAATCGCAGAGCCCCTTTTAGGAAGAGGGACACCAGTCTGTGGCTCCCTACTGTGCCATTGTTGACCCTAGCATGGTGCCATGAAAGAGCGGCCACGTATACCCTCAGGGTAGAGGGAGACCGGCCCTTATCTAGGAGGGACAGTACAACAGGCACTGCACCGGCTCCTTGTTCCGAACCACACACCAGTCAGAAAACAGCCTCCACCTGTTTTCGTACTGCAGACGGGTAGATGGTGCCCTGGCATTCAGGATAGTTCTTCTGACTGGCTCTATGCAGCCAGTCAGCAGCTGGTCGGGCCCTCCAGCGGCCAGACCCATAGTTGGAGGTGGCTGGGATTGGGACGCCAAATTCGACCTCCTAGTTGCGACAGGAGGTCCCTCCTGTCGGGGAGGCACCATGGTGTCCTGCAGCGGAGTCTGTGCAGTAGGGAGAACCAAATCCTGGCTGGCTATAAGGGGGCTACTAGCAAGAGTCTGTGGCCCTGTTGAAGAACTCTGAGAAGTGTTGGCAAGATCAGAGGGAACGGTGGAAAGGCATAAAGAAGCCCCTCTCGCCACGTGTGAGCCAGGGCATCCTGACCCAGAGGACTGGTCCTCTCCGTCAGGGAGAACCAATGGGGACAGTGGGTCAACATCTCCGAGGCAAAGAGATCCACCTCTGCCCTGCCGAAGAGACCCCAAATGGTCTGCACTACATCTGGATGAAACCGCCACTCCCCCGGTGGAGGCTTGAGACGGGACAGGAAATCTGCGACCTGGTTCCGTTCCCCTGGTAGGTACAGTGCCCGAAGGCTGGTAAGGCGAGGGGCAGCCCAAGTCAGAAGGGCACAGGATACCGGTAGTAACTCTGCGGATCTGGTGCCCCCTTGATGGTTTATGTGAAACACCGCAGACGTGTTGTCCGACCGGACAAGCACATGCTTTCCCCTCAAGTATGGCAGAAAATATTTGAGCGCTAGGTGCACGGCCCGTAGCCCTAGAACATTGACATGCTCTATGCGGTCGTGAGCAGACCACTGCCCCTGAGCAGTCCTGTTCTGCCACACTGCACCCCATCCTGAGAGGCAGGCATCTGTTGTGACCACCTCTCGGCGGAATGGGACCAAACCCATGGGGACACCGTTTGCAAGGTATGCTCTCTCCCTCCATGGGGATAGAGCAAGTAGGCACTGCTCCGATACTACTATTGCCCTGTGTCTGTGCCACTTGGCATCCAAGTGAACCTGTTCAGCCATCTCTGCAAGGGGCACAGTGACAGCAAACCTAAGGGAACGACAGCTGAGGCAGCTGTCAGTTTGCCCAATAGGCGGAGAAAAAGAATGTAGGGCAACCGCCTGCCCCCTTGGAAGGGAGAGAGGCTGTGGAGGATGCTGTCCACCCATTGGGATGACAGACAGGCACTCATAGTGACTGTATCCAGAGCCACACCAATGAAGGTTATGCTCTGAGAAGGGCTCAGGGAGCTCTTCTCCATGTTCACCCTGAGGCCTGACCGGGCCACGTGAGAGAGAAGGCGAGCAGTGTCCTGTGCCGCCTGAAGCTGGGATGGCGCACAGATCAGCCAATTGTCCAAGTACAGCAGTATTTTAGCAACGCACCTTGTGAACACCCGTGGGGAGAGGGAGAGTCCGAATGGGAGCACCCTGAACTGGAAGTGACCGCCTTGAAAGGCGAAGCGAAGAAACCGCCTGTGGTGAGGTACAATGGGAACATGGAAATAGGCATCCTTCAGGTCGACCGACGTGAACCAGTCTCCCCTGGAAACTGCCCGAAGGACGTCTGCTGTGGTCAGCATGTGAAATGGTAACACCTTCAGGAACTTGTTTAGTCCCCTCAGCTCTAGGATTGAGTGCAGTCCATTGCCTCTCTTTTTTACAAGAAAGTAAGTTGAGTAGAACCCCCCCGGGTTGTGACAGGGGGTCCACCCTCTCGATTGCACCCTTGACCAGGAGCGTGGCTAACTTCTGGTTCAGGGCTAGGGATTTTGCTGGATCGGTGATGCTGGTCATTTTGACCTGGCTGGAGGCTGGTGGCCGGCGTCGGAACTGAAGCTTGTACCCCTGGGTTAGGGTGGACACCACCCAGGGGTATAAAGCATGAGCTGCCCAGTAGCTGATGTGCTGCTGGGAGAAATAACCGACGGCCAGCCAGGAGACATCATCTCCTGTACCCCCTGCCTCTTGAGGCTCTGGGGGGGCGACTGGTAGTCCCCAAGTTCGGAGGTTGTCTAGGGGGGACATAGGTAGGGTTTTGTGGGTAGCGGCCCGGCCTCTCAGCGGTACGCTGAGGCCTGTGGCAGCTACTGGGGTGAGCTGGGGTCTGAAAACGGCCCCGGGGGGATGAAGTAGGACCCCTAGGTCTGCGGGGTGCGGGCATGTCCCTGCGAAGACCAGAGAACTGCCGCCTGGTCTGGTTAGCTTCAACAGTCCGCTGAAGCGCCTGTATAGCAGCTGACCCAAACAGCTCACCAGGTTCCACTGGGATAGTACGGAGGGTCCTCCTACATGTCTCAGACAGGGGTGACTGCGCCAGCCAAACCTGAGTCTGTACCAGGGTGGACATCAGCCGTCCAAGTTCCCTCGACATGAGCGCAAACGCCTGCAGTGAGGCATCACTGAGGCTGGTAGCGGAAGCGTCGGAAGTAGCCTGCTGCAGAGAAGCTGAGAGGGCAAGCATGAGGTGGGAGAGGGAGTTGCCAATACGACCCATGCGCGCTGCTGTGTCATAAGCCCTGGATAACATGTCATCTGTGACCCGACATTGGGGTCGAGGGCACCTGGCATCGGGCCTCAGGGTCTCCTCAGTGGAAACTATGAGGGACGCAATAATCGGCTCAACAGCTGGCATACGGCGAGGCCAAATTTTGCCGCGTCCTGCATGGCCGCCAGGGTTCGTCCATCTGATGTAAGACAGGACAGAGTCCTGGTGTCTCTCCAGCATGCATGTAGCTCCCTCAGATATTCTTCAGAGGGAGGAACAGCAAAGGTGGTGGGGGCAAGAACACACCTGAAGAAGGCACTCGCAGGCTGGGGTTCCAGCTGCTGTGTATCTAACTGTAGGCGTGCCAGTGCCATGCGAATGACAGACCCCATGGAGCTATCGACTGCCCCTTCCGAAGAGCTCTGAGCTGAGGAATGGGAGGCAGGTCCAGAAGCATGGGAGATCCGCTCTTCACTGTACTCAGTAAAGAGATTGGCTGATGCTGCCAGTGATATAACGTCCTCTTCTGAGCCAAGCTCAGCCGCGGGTGGATCTGGTGCTTCAGCCCCCCCTACACTAGGTTGGAGGGCCAGTAGAAGTGACTTCATTTGAGCTAGCTCGGTGGTCAGCAGGTCCACTCTAGAAGACAGCCCGCTGGGTTTAGCCCTCTTGGAGGGAACCCCTGCGGTTTCTGTGGCCCTGCGCTTGGAATGGGTAGGTTGGGCTGGATTCAACTGCCCTGAAAGGGGGAGGTCGACCACACCCGTAAGGTGTTCCGCCTCGGCGAGCCTAGCAGCCCTTACTGCTCGAGGCATGACGCCACAGTTCATGCATGGGTTCTCAGAGAGGCCTTCCCTCAGATGCTCGAGGCCAAGGCAAGAGGGGCAGAGGTCATGGCCATCATCAGGCTGTAGAGGAGCCATACAGGTCCTACAGCCGGGAAAGACAAACATGGCCGACTCTCTAGGTCAGTCTGAGCGGGACGCTCTGCTGAATGTTTGTGAGAACAGGCAGGGGACAGTCAGTGAGAGGGGAGCGAGGACACTCTCTTCACTAGGACAGTCGCTGCGGATATTGGTGTCCCACCAGTTAGCTTGAGCGAGAGCACTCTGCCACTGTGAAAAACGGACAAAAAAAAGAACACAGTCCTTACAGTGAGAGGGGAGCGAGGACACTCTTCACTTGGACAGTTGCTGTAACTCTTGGTGTACCACCAGTTAGCCTGATCGAGGGCACTCTGCTAACTGTGATATCCGTAATGTTTACAAACAATCAATGGACACAGTCCGAGTATTATCTCAGTCTAGTTAGCCGGAGCGAGAACGCTCTGCTAACTGATATGGCCGTAATGTTTACAAACAATCAATGGACACAATCTGAGTATTAGCTTAGTCTAGTTAGCCGGAGCGAGAACGCTCTGCTAACTATGATAGCCGTGTAAGGAATCAATGGACACAATGTCAACGTCGATCTAGTATAACTAGCATCTCCCAAGTTAGCTTGAGCGGGAACACTCTGCTCACTGTGAATGGCGGACCGACAGCGTAACTCTACGCTCACGTTAGCACGCCACTCGATTAGCTAGAGCGGAAGCGCTCTGCAAACCGAGGAAAAAAACGAACAATGGTTATAGACAAACAATGTTAGTCGATTTCACCGATTGCTGTCTTCGCGATTTGGGTGGCCCCTATCAGACTGAGTCCGGGGCTCGATGGTCCGCATGGCGAAAACGCCGTTCCCTCCTAAGAGGGACAGCTTGTCGCAGCCTTTGGAGGGCGAAAATCCGCAACTCCGACCATTGGTCACAAGGCTACCGCGACAAACTCTAATATGTCTTGATCGTAGACAAATATATATATGTTTTTTCTACTACCATGGTAGTTAACCTGCGTAGCGAGAAGATGAAAAAGGACTGAACTCAGGATGACACCGGAACTTATAGACGACGGGGGTCATCCGAGGTCACAGGTGACTTTGTTGGTATAAATATTCGACCTGCGCATGCGCGAGACGGAAGATATCCAGTGTTAAGCACTGCCTCTGGCGGTCAGTAAGGATGAAATAGAAACCTAGTGTGCTTAAATAATGGAACTGGAACAAGATTTAACATAAGATCAGGGACAGAGTCGGCAATAGACCTTACTTTAGTATTTGATTCATTAGCAGGAGTTAGCTCCTGGGAGGAAATAAGAGGCACAACTGTAGGAAGTGACCATTATCCAATCATTTTTTATATAAAATTATATTATTACTACATACTCAAAGTACTTTACCTCGATTTTCATCACCTAGGTGACCTAATTCTGCCAAATCACCTCATTCATCACCACCTAATGTACTCATTTTAATCCCAATGTCAGTTTTACCTCCTGTTGCACTTCTTACTATTACTGCCTCACTTACCTCACCTCCACCTTACTCAATTTACTCATGGTACTTTTTTCAAACATTTACTAAATAATTTAAGTGAAGGTGTACAGATAATAATTAAAACGTCCATTCTGCAGCTGCACTATACACCTTACCAACTAGCCACCCCACATCTCCCCCCAATTTCCCAGCCATTTTACTATAATGTATAGGTTGAATGTAGTGATACCGTCATCATTGAGAGACTCCACTGACATAGCTCTGGTCCTGAAGCTGAGGGAGTCTGTAGACTGGGAAAGGATCCTGCGCAGCCCGAGGGGAGAGTCGTCATTCAAGGTCCTACAATACACACACACACACACAGAGACACACACACGCACACACACACGCACGTATATGTTTGATTGACTGGTGGTATATTTTGATACTGAAGTTTGCAGAAAGTATTTGAGACCGCACATGTGACAAGAAGTTCTCTCTGATCCTGAAAGAGTGGAAAAGGTGCCAAGGGGTGCCAGGTGTTCAGTACATCGCAAGTGAATAGGTCTTTTTAACAGAAGACATTTTGACTTGTCACACTGGGAAAACTACAGCATTCAAATATTCAAATTAATGATGGCTCAATTCTATTTAGCTGCTTTGATTTCAGGTCCCTGGTATTTTGCATGCTTGTTTACTGTCACTTCCATTGAAACACTTGAATTGAACATGAACCATGTTAGTGTTATCAGTATCACCTGTGCTTTTCCTGCTATGACAAGTCCAAATGTCTGCTGTGAGTAAGGCCAATTGGAACATGCCAAAATCCAAGATGGCGACAGCCAACCGAATTTAAGGCTTCAAAACCGCAGTCCACAAACCAATGGGTGACTTCACGACATCCACATCTTATTTACAGTCTATGGCTGAAACAAAGTCTAGCGTCACTAATTGGGTTCAAGAATTATCTTGTAATTAATTTCCCTACATTTAAAAGTCTGTCACCTGTACAATACAAACATGTAATTGTTCAACAAAGTGCACTGCTCAAATGCTGAGAGGGGTCTACAGACTGCCTTTATATTGGAACATTTCTATTGGGGCTGACCACAAGAATGTGTAGGAATCATGAATACACAGATATGAATATCCAGCTTACTTGTTTCATGCAAACATAATATAATCCAAACCAGGATAAGCCTCACAGGTATAATATACTGATGAACAATGATCTACTGTAAATCCTACAATGAAAATGAAACTAAAGATGTACCGAGCCAATTCACAGGATCAAGATCCAATATTATTGTGCTTGTGCATACGTGCTACAGTGGGGTGAGGCTGGACCATATCATTGGGTAGCTGCCTGTGCCTTAGTGTGTGCCTTACATTATGTTGTAGCTGTTGACCAATGAAAGTGAGGCTCACCCTGCAATGTTGTTGGTGGAGACACTCTTGGACAGGGATAGGCTGGAGCGTCCACGGCGGGATCCCAACAAGGACTGTCGGAAGCTGTCTGAAGGGTAGCTGGCTGAACTTGGACGCTCGCGCATTCCTGGAGCTGTGGAGTAAAAACAGTTGCAGGTAGGGAGAACAACACAAGGGAGAGTGACAAGCAAACGGGAGTAGGGCAGAAGGAGGAGAAAAAATAGGAATTGCTGAATGAGAACTATTTCAGGTAGGTAAAGGAGACTGAATATATGTGTGTATAAGAAAAGCTCTCACTTTTTGTGCGCAGCGTGACATTCTGTACAGCTGAGTTATTCCGCATTAGGGCCATCTTCTGCTGCTGTATTAACAAAGGACACAAATCTGTATGTTACATGTACAATAACATTCCATATAAAGTATGCATAAATATGTTTGTGTGTCTCACTAGAAGAAGTCTCGTTCTGAAATCCTACATTGCATCAACATTGTCAGCTAAATATTTAGCCATTGCATTGAAAATCATTTAGACACTAAGCTACAGTTTCTGTTTTCAAATACAAGAAACTCTGACAACACCAGCACTACTCTCTCCAACTCTCAATCACATTTCGTCAATTTGTTTAGGATCCACAATTAACTGGAGGAAATGTTATGAACAGATCTGCTGGCCTGTCCCCCTTCAGTGGTCTTACAAACAATCTATCAGCTTTATCTCCTAATTCAAACTGTACCTGATTTAATGTACACATGAGGTTTCCGACCTGAGAATGTGATAGTACTCAGACTTCAACATTTAAGCCTGGCGGTCTTAGCTGCTGACTGGTGTAAAACAATGTGTGCCAGCATTTCAACCTTGAAAAATGTCAAGACTCTATAAATATGTGTGTAAATAATAGAAGAGAGAAGAAACCCTAATCAATAATAGAGTTCTGATGATTTGTGGTGTAGCCTGTCTTACCCTCTGTTTCATTTTGGCGCAGTTTGGCAAAGTGTCTCGACAGCGGTTGTGGATAGTAACATTGCATGCTGGAAAAAATAGAGACATTAAGAGGACAAACATCTTATACCTCCTCTCTCGTAAACATATTTTCTTCCACATTACGGTCGCAGTTTGATAAAGTAAAGTTGTAAATTAAACTAAACTAAACAACGCTACAAAACTACCTGGTTAGCTTCAGTAAAAGACCTCAGGGCTCAGGGTTTGGCTTAAAATTACTGCAAAATAGAAACAAAACCAAACAAAAATGCTTAGTTATGTTCATGCAACCAAACTACTTGGTTCAAACAGGACACAGCCAGCATCTCTTGGGTAAAAGTCCTTTGTTTTTTTTACCCATCCACCAGCCCAACCTCCTCCCTATGCAGATTCCCACAGACCAACGCAGTTTTGTTATTTGGGAATGTAAGTCATAGATACCTTCACAGTCTTACTAAGGTAAGAAGTGACTGCACTTTTATTGTAGGGTCACCCACCTCTCACTGTGTATGTGCACTGACTATATACTTACTAGGGCAGCTGAGCGCCTCCTTGGCAGTAATACTCTTGTTGCATGCTGAACAGAGTGTGGTTCCTGACACTGTCAATGACACGAAGAGGTGACCATTGCTGTAACGTGCCTCCCGCTCCCTTGCCGCCTTCTCTCGCTCCCTCATGCGCTCTCTCTCTTTATTCTGAAAAAGAAACAGAGACTCAATGTGAAAAAGACTTCCTGTATATTTGTTAAGAGACCTCTAACCTCTGTCAGCATCAAGTTTTTACATGTGTCTAGACTGATGGATGGAGAAAAGAGGAGGTTGTTATAAAAACAGCATTACTGCTACACTGTGGCTCTGTCACACTACCCTGGGGTCAGGGCAAATTACAGCCACAGTTGTAACATCATGAGCAACTGAGCTTTGTTGACATTCACTGGAGGGCTGTTAAGCATAGTTACAGGTACAGAGATATTAAGTCACAGGAGAGCATGTCAAGCACACAGACAGGAACTGAAAGGTCAGAGACAGAAGCTGTCTGCACACTCAAAATTCACCACTGTCAGCCTTGCTGCCCGCCTTGAAGCTATCCTTAAACATGAAATAAGGACTTTTGGGAAAATTGTAGTTCTGCTTTTCGTTCCTGTTTAGTAAACTGTTGGTCAATGACCAACCTCTCTGCTTAGCAATTAGGTACACTTTGTTTTACTGTGCTTCAGAGCAGTGGCTCCCAACCTGGGGTCCGGGCCCCGCTCAGGGGGTTCACAAAGTTTTTAATAAGATCTGTTCTGTATGAACCCCAGGGCTCCCTACAATGAAGTCAGGGGTTACACATACACATTTTCCTGTCTTTATTTGTTTTGTCTATTTGTGCCTCTCAGAAAAGAAGCTCTAATGGTGATTACATGAACATTGTAAAAGCAGAAGTCAGAGTGGACAAATAACAGAAAACATTTCCACATCCTGGCTTTGAATGGCCTCTAAATTTTGATGGAACAAAGACATGGAGCAAAAAGTAAAACATTTAGCACTTCTACTTTACCAAATCCAACAACATCCATTGAGGGCCCTTTCACACCTATCTTGTTTGGTTTGGGCTTACTGACTTTTCAGTGAGTGCTGACAGTAAGTGCTGAACAAAAGATTTGTGAAACCTCCCTGGGACCATGATCCAAAGCTAACAGTGGAACCTTGGTCCCAAGAAAATAGGCGGTCTCCGTCCGGATAAAACTAAACCATGGATCTTTTCTTTTCTAGTGTGAAAGCATTTTTTGGATGGGCTTCTACTTAAAAGGTCTCAGGTTCACACTTGACGAAGCACGCAAAACCGAGCTAAACTGACACCAGGTCCTATCCTCCCGGAACGTCATCTTTTTCATCCACTATGAACACATCACCAAGCCGGAAGACATCCAGCTTTTTACAGACGCAGCACCCTCCATCAGCTTCGGCGGCCTCTACAGCGACAATTGGTTCATGGCCGCTTGAATTCTCATCTCTCACACCTTCTTCCACGATCTACGAAATGTATCCCATAGTCATAGCAGCTATTCTTTTGGGGCATGAATGGTCCAAAAAAGACCATTGCCATCTACTCAGAAAATAGTGCAGATGGCAATGTCAAACACTCATCGTACCTCACTGGACAGAACCACTTCAAAGCTTTCGCGCCTCCTATAGCCTTCCATTCCAGTCACTCGACATCCTTACCCTCACGAACTTCAGTCATTCGTCCATTTCCCTCCTTAAGGTCAAGCCCTCCAGCATACGGGTTTACATAAGCAGAAGTTACTTCTACACAAAACTGTCCTCAGGGGCTCCGTGAGCTTCTACCCACTCGAACGTTGCCGTGCTACTCGAAGGTTTCCATAAAGCTTCGCGGACAAAGTATTAAAGTCCACATTCTTGCCTGCTTCTTTCGCTGCTCCGAGTTCACCGCTTCGAACTCCAACCACCATCCGTCGCGACACGCCACCGCATCACATCCATCCTCCCGACACAGTCGTCTATCACCTCAAATGCCGCAAGACCAACCAATACGGTCCATTTGCGTCCATCTGCGACTACTTAAGCTCCTCCAAGCGAACTCCCCCTCAAGATCCCCTGTTCGTCACAGGCTAAGGGGCCGCACGGTCTCAGGTTCACCACCACTTTCGCCATATCTCAGCCCGATCCAGAATACCCCCCGAGTTTAATCGGTGCCGCCTCCACCACTTTAAGTCAAGGAATTTCCAACCACATCCTCAAGATACTTGGTCGTTGGTCTTCTCCGTGTACCTCATACATTAGTTCCAACCTGAATGACACCAGAAACGCCCATCGGCATCTGTCTTTATGAAGCTATCTTCGGGGACTCTGCACCACCAGAGCATCCGAAGAGACGGCCCCCACCCTACAGTCTCCATTCCCCCCGTTCCCGCCAGCCGCCGGACATCAACGGTCCCCCATCGATCGCCTAACCTCCTTTCTACAACCCTCCTCGTTTTTTCTTCCTTACATCCCTTCATTCCTACCCTACATCCCTCTACCTCAACCCCTCCATTGCTTCATCCCTACCCTACATCCCTTCATCTCTTCATCCCTACCCTACATTGACTCCTACCCCTACCCTACACCCCTCTACCCCTACATCCATTCATCCCTCGACCCCTTCCGCTTCTTAAATCTAACAATCATTCCATTATGCGATAAGCCTCTCGAAACTCATATTGTTATTGGCGTGGTCCTTGTTAGTGAATATGTATTAGAGCCCTGTGGTCCCCAGTCAAATCCACCCATTTGCAGCCTATGCATTTTAAATAGATAGAATAGAACAGGCTCCGATACAGACACACTGTTTCCATTTTACACAATATGAAGTTTAACTAAATTTCCTAAAATAATGATAATCTGTTTTGTTTTTTTCTTCAGATGACATTTATTACATAACTAATAATGTTTTGAGAAGAAATCAATGAACATCTTGCTTGTTTCTTACACTTATTTTTTCTTGCGGTAGTTATAGTAGTTTATTTTGTTCATTCAGTAGGTATTTCCTTGTATGTTAAATATGTTGGATGAGGGCTAAACGGTGGAAGTGCCAAAGAATTATTTGTGAATGTTGACAAAACTTTTTCAACTTCGGTGTATTCATGAGCTTTAAGTTGTAATGTGGAAATAACATGACTTTAAAGAAGATGTGTTGGATTTTACTGCTTAAACAACACATTAGCTGTTTTTGAGTTGTTTTCAGACATGAATTTTCCCAATTGGGAACTTGTTTTTTCTATTTTTCCAAAACTACATGATTGCCGCACAAATGCCCTATCTTGCACTGTCAATGAATGTGAAACAGACAATCCAAGCCGAAAATAAAACCTTCTTTGTAGAGGTAATTAACTGTATGTTGACCAATCTTTAAAATGTGTTTTCTCATTGAAATGCGATTGTGACTGTGTTGTATGTGGGTTTTGGCAGACAGCTGCTGTCTCTTTTATGGACCAGAATCCATGAACAACTCTAATTAATACCCATATACTTTGGTTTTCAATGTTCTAAAAATTCTAGTTATAGTACTTTTTTATTGTGTGTTTGACTAATTATATATAATCAAATGTATTACTGTTGTTATTGCACACAGGTGTGTGCTATATGGGTGCATTCGCCATTTGTGTTAGGTGTTCCACTTTGAGGAACTCTGTAGCAGTGAGGATGGAGTAACCCAGATTGATTCCTAAGGGGCAGCATAGCACCCTGGGTAATTTAAGTTTAGCCTTCCTGACCGACATATTACTGACAATGCCATACACAAAGAACTGACACTACAGCAATAAATACACACACATAAACATTGTGTATGAAATTAATGATTAATGGATGAAAGAATAATGATTATGATGAATTAAAATGGCCATGTGGTCATGAGAATTTTGAAAAATTAAGTCTTGTATACTACTAATATATAATAATACCTTCAAAACAGGATTTAGATGTACTCAAAAAGCAATGTTATTTTCTGATACCCTGTGTTGATGAAGATGAAAAACTTCTAAATATGTTCTATAATTAAAATTATACATTCGAGGTATATTTAGCCTTGGCTAAGTACATAAATTAAATCAATGTAGTGCTATAATTCATTGCACTGACAAAGCCTAAAACTCAGAAAACTGATAATCCCCACCTCCCTCCATAACTTGGCCATTATAAAGGGAAAAAAGTACTTATTTTGAAGTATTTTCATGGATACAGCATAGAACAATATATAACTGTACAATTAACCTAAATAGGGTCCTTAACTGTCTGCAGCCAGTTGATGTAAACCTTCCAATTTTGTTGACATTTTGAACTGATTATATTATTTTTCGGGGTTATATAATTTTAGGAGCTTGTTTTACAATAAAACGTATATAGGCTACTATTATTATTATTATTAATATTATTATTGTTGTTATCATAATCATCATCATTCATGTTATTATTGTTATTTATTTCACCATCATACATATTTAATCATATAGGTTGCCATCTAATGAGAGCTCTGAGCCTGCATTTCTTGAGCCAGTGATGGGATGTTAGGTGTGATTTTGGTAATAGCCAAACATAAGTCATTGTTAGGGAATTGCTGAGAAGAGTGACAGTGAGTGTAGTGAATGGCAAGATGAATCTAGTACATAGACTGCATATATGATGTGGATGTAGTCACTGTGATGTCATCCATTGGTTTGTGGACTAGTTTTGAAGCCTTTGATTTCAGCATTTTGGCCGTTGCCATCTTGGCTTTTTGCAACCAAAGTGACACGAGAGGTTGGAGCTAAGTGCAACCTAACGCTGAATAAAACATTTAGACAACCAAAAATGTTGCAATTATACACAAGCCAAACCTGCATATAATCTCTTTTAGAGAGAACTTGATTTGATATCCATGAGCTCATCCTCAGCTTGGAGGTACTTCCCTTCCTCCTTCACCTGTTTATTCTTTCTGTACTCCCAAGTCAACCACAGGATGTACTGTATGTCTTCTCCTGGTATAACGTGTTAATGATGAACTCATCTGTCATTTCAATAGTTTATGAATATGAAGGGTTGAGAACGTCCTTATCTGATTGGGAAGTTCAAGGAAACACACTGTGACAGCCAGCGTACCTTGGTATCTGTCTGGGGGGTCTAGTGTGCCTTGGTCTCGAGCAGCTACCCAAAGATTTGTTTGTTGGCTGGGCGAGCTTTTCTATTACCACAGTCTGTAAGGTTTCATTCAGTTTATGAGAGAGATGCTTGTATCGTGCAGTGAAACACTGCAGTAGGGCACCTTCCACTTCAAATGGCTATTGAAGCCCTACTTTTTCACTATCAATAAGGCATCCATCTGTGCAGCAACTACATTGGTGTGGGAAGATTATACTTGACAAAGAATGTATCAACTACTTAGAAAATACCATATCTTTGTGTGGTAATTATGAGATTGGCAGACATAAGAATGTCTTGTTTGAGCTCAATGTACTGTGCATACTGTACATATTGTTGGGATCTGACTATATGGCTTGCCAGCCGTGGGCCAGTTCCAGATGGACAAGTCGCCGTCACCCAGGAACATAGACAACCGATGCCAATGCCCCTCCCAGAGCCTGCTCCTGACTCTAGTCCACCCAGTCCGCCTGCATGCTTACAACCGCCAAAATCTGCCACCCAAAACCATGTCCCAAACCAGAAGTCTTCCCTTTGTTCGCTGAAAAACGCTCAGAACAAAGACGCACGACACTCTGACCTCTCCCTTGCAGTCAACCAGCCTGCAACAGAACAGGGGACACCCTGGGTACCCCAGAACAATTGGCCCCCAATTTCACAACCTTGCGCGGTGAATAATAGTAGTGCAGATTTGACCGCCCAGCAAGCACGAGATCCAGCCCTTCCAACCATTCGACAGCCGGAGTTGAAACCCACGCGAAAAGGGTCCCGACAACTACCGCTGCTCGAATCGGAAGAGCTGCGAGCTCGCCATTATGTACAACCAAACTGTAAAATGAAAAAGGGTTTTTTGGTACACATCTCTAGGGGACAGGAACCGGTCCGTTGGGCCATCCCAGCAGACCCAGGGGGGTGATGGGTAAATCCAAATCTGGAGTTAGGTAGACCATGACACAACTATCACACTAACCTACCTAACCACCTTTCCGTTTTGTTTTGTTTGTTTCATTTCTCTGCTTTCATTTTGTTTTTCACATACTATGCTACAGTGCAGATGTTATCACAAGATCATGATGTAGCAATTGAGTGTATTAGAAATAATGCCTTGCTCACCTATGATTTGTGTATATGTTTAATGTAGTTAGTTAGTCATCTGCCCAGATGCCGCCTTAGTGTCTGCCCAGACATCTTGAGCCTCTATGAACTATGAACACTGACTGTTAAACCATCCCTCTCTTCCCACAACTACATGGACTGTTTAACCTTTTGTGCTCTCAGAACTACATGGACTGTATGACACCACATGGAAGCCCATGTCAGTCCTTGGTTTGCCCTAACGACCGTGGCAAGCACCTCGCTCTTCAGGCCAAAGGGGGGATGTTGGGATCTGACTATATGGCTTCGACATGTGCTGTGGAACAAAGAGAGTCAGGCCTTCCCTTTTGCAAGCAAAGGTTTCATCCTGATTGTAGTTTGAGCACCAAACCCCCAACTCTGAAGAAATTCACATTAGGGTGTGAGTTTCCTCCCCCCAAATGCAACACTGCTCTCATTGGACGAGAGCAGGGATGCCGAGGCGGGACCTCCGGTAAGGCGACCCTGCTCCCCCAAAAAACTATGCTTCCCTGAAGTTACCTGAAAGCAGCGCTGCAATCTAATTGGCCGAGGGCCAAGACACCCCAGGACCCCTGTGGTTCAGCCACTGTTCTACAAAACTACCTGCAACCCCCACCTCAATGCTTTTTCCATCGATCCCTCCGGGGTAGCAGGAGGTACACACATGCAACGTTGTTCTTCTTTTTAATCAAAACCTAGGTCTAACAGTTTATATTCGCTGGCCAAATTCATCAAACTGTCTATTTTATCTTTGTTCGTATCCACGAAGCGGACCCTTTTATTCCTGCGGAAGTGAAGAAGCAAGACTCCTTCAGAAAGAGAGAGAGAGAACTTCCACTCTCCACCAAGCACCTCGTCTGCTCTGGCCATAAGGACACGAAAATCCCTTACACAGACGACAGCGATTCTCTCCTACCGAGAGAACACCTCCCACAGCCCGCAGCCCGAGCCCACTGAAACTCAGAAGAACCCCCCTCAATCAACACGATTGCGTCGTACCGTAAGGCGAAATAGATTCTGCACAGAGTTAGAGAGAGTTCATTTGTGTTTATTTTATCTTGTTTGTGTGCTTAAAGTACTGTTCATTTTTATAACGTGGTATATGCTTTATGATCACCGACACTGGCGATCCCTGAAATTGCTGGTGTTGTGTAGAAGTTACCGTGTATTCCATGCTACTGTGATTCGTGTCGAGACAGCCGCAGTGAGGTCGGGGACTGCATCTCAGGTCAGAGGTCGGAACCGCGTCTGTGACAAAGAGCCCGGTTCTTGCTCCTCTGGCTGGGAGAACAGTTTACCGAACTCCAGCGCGGCGCGGAGGATCTTAATCTTTTGTTTTATTTCATTTTGTTTTGTTCCTTTCCCTTCTCTTTTACTAATCCACACACACACACACACACACACATATAGCTTTGAGCTAATGTAGCTACGTGCTAAACGGCTACCGGCACGTATAGACGCCGGGTCTTCTGTTGGCTATCTGCTATTTTGAGTCTCGCGCATGAGAGACGTCACCACGTCCCAACTACGTCATACGTCGCTGAGCTGTTCCCTCGCTCCTCCCCCTCTTTTCAATAGTCTGTTGATTTTAGATAATGCTCATAAATGTATAGTTGTTAGTTTAGATATTAGTTGACTAGATCATTAGTATTAGAACGTAATAAACTCTGTTATATTTTAAAGAGCAGCTGTCTGTGATTACTTTGTGCATGTATTGTGATAATAGCTGTATATGTGGTCTGTGCTCGAACTTAAACCTTCACTTTCACTCTGAATGTGTAATAGTACTCAGACTGTTGACATTGTGAGTGAACACTAATTATGAGACTTAGTTTATCGTTTGGTTATTGGTCCCTGTTCGCAGGGTGGTGCCCCGTTATTATTAATAATCATTAATAATTGTTACTGACATTAATAATTCTATTGATGCCAAGAATTTAGTTTCTTAGATGCTGATAACTCAAACACGCTCCTTTACGTTCCCAACATATTGCTGATAACCCGTGTGAGGCTATGTTATTCCCAACAATATTGTAGGAGTATTGCCTCCCCTGCCGCAGTGGTAGTTTCATCCAACTGGATGGTTTTGTGTCTCTGTGTTGTTGGGTACAGTCTTACATTTGTCAGCCATCTGAGGTCCACACCTTCCATTTCATTGCGAGCCTGTTTGGTCATCGTTTCCCAGATGTTGTGTGGCTTTCTGGCTTGCATAACTTATTATTTCCTTAGAAAGAGCACTGAAATGATGCAACAGTTGCCAACTTCTGGTTACTTCCAGTCCTTGCAAAACGGTTTCTTATGATCTGGGGCCTGATTGCCATCACAAGTTCCTGTTTTTGTAGGAAACCTACCATCTCAGGGTATTTAGTAGTCTGGTGTTTCATAAAGCCAAGATTGATATAGCTGTCCTGGTAAATCCACTTGTTCTTTTTGACACCTTCTCCCTGACGCTTAGCCATTGCTGCTTTGGCTATTTAGTTTTAACCACATACTTTTGTAATGCAGGACTAAGCTATGTAGCTAGCTTGCTACATTAAACAGAATGAAAGCTCAGTGAATATGGCTGTAATATCTACAACGTACCCCTTTTCTTGCAAGAAGTTCATATCTATATATTTTTTTCTAAATGGACAAAGATATAAACTTACAAAAAATAACATTTGTCCTTTTCTTCGCTGAAATTTTTTTTTTTCTTTCGCCCCTTCTATTCAAGAGGTCCTTGCGAACCCCTGTGAAGCTTTTATAGCAATAGTTTGTTGATATTATCTACTATGTATATCCATCTTAAAGCAGAAGCTCAATACAGTCTTGGACCTACAGGCAAGGCTCATTAGGAATAGTTAAGCAGTGGATTTTGTCTTTTTATTTATTTATTAAGCTCAGACAACAAATTATATCATAGTCCAACATTAATTTCAGCTACAGTTCATTTGTTTATTTTCAGATTACACATATTAGTAGAGGGAGAGAGAGAAGGACCGGGTGCAGCAGGTGGAGGGTGGAGATGGTGTGCAGCTGGTGGCTGTAAATTGGGGGACCTTGGTAAATCAAGCACATCACATGATCAGTTTTTTAGTTTTTTCATGTGTGTGACCATCTCTAATGCACAGCTTTCAAATGTGAATGCACATCTGTACTTTTAAAACTAGTGCCACAGTAAATCCAGCACTGACTACTTTTTTATATATTTATTTATACACATTTTTGAGGCCTGCAACATTCTCAAAGAAAGCAGTAATATTACAACACACACCCACGGCCATTTCTATGGCAACAGTTGCTATAGTCAAATATCCAGTGAGAAACCACACTGTGTACAAGCAAACATACATACACACCACCACCTACATTCACAAATACATAGAGACTTATCCTGTATATCTAGAGAAGAAATGCAGTGATATCAGGGCCCGTGGCCTGAGAGGCCTGTGCTCCTGTCGTAGAGAGCAGGCCCTGTGTCAAATTGAGGAACTGTATTATGACTGTGAGTGCAAAAACAGGAAATGACACTGATATAGACAGAAGGGGGAAGTGACAAAGACAGGAAAATAGAAAGTCTACAAAGTACCATTTAGTAGTAATCTCTAATTATCTGTCCTATTTAAACACTGTGTGGTTGGCGGGACCGAAAGAGAATCTGATGGTAATGTCTTTAATGTTACACTGAATGATGAACATAATGCCAACTCACCCGCAGGTTGATCTCCCTTATCCTCTCTTGTCGCAGCTTCGACAGATTGGCAACTCTGGACATTGTGACAATCTGAAAATAAAATATCCAATATAAGCGTTCGTATACTTCTCTGGATCCCTCAGATTCCCACCAAAGAGGGGAAGAAAGCTCAAAAAAATCTTCCCTCACTGGCCAACTGCAATGTGCTTCTGCTTCTAGTGAAGTGACTGTTCCTGTGAGAAATCTGACTTCTGAATCATCACCGCCCCCTCACACACATGCACACAGTATTCTGCTGTGTGTGAATGCCTGGTATAGATGATTATCTGCTCTTTACTACATCCCAATATGAAACCATTTACAAAATGCTAATATTTTATAGCAGCATTTCATACTGAGAAAAGAAAAGTTTAAGTTAATACACATTTAACAAGACGAAAGCTCAAATTGCAACACAATCATCCAAAAGTATTTAGCTCCTTTTTTGTAAGGTTATTTACAAACATGTGAGACCTGAAAGGTGAGTGGTCTGTTGTTCAGTCGTTACTATTGAGGGGATTGATTGCAGTTTTTAACAACTGGTAACAGGCACACGTTTAAATCATGAGAGACTTAATTGCTTCTCCTCTCTTTGTTCACATAGCCGACGAGTTGTGCTTGTAGTGCATGTTAGTGCATTAGCTCTCCACTGCACTGTTAGCGCTGTTAGCACCGTTAGCTATGAACCGCAGGCTCAACATTGACATGTGGGGAGCCACTGAGAAGCATTGATTAGGACCAGAAATAAGATTCAATGATTCAAAGATTCAAGGTCAATTTATTGTCATTATGCAACACAGGGTTGCACAACACAATGCAGTTGTAACCCATTTGCTACACAACAAACCAAAACAGTAGTGCATTCCCGTGCATTTTTTTAATTTGTTTAAGTAAACAGCAGCAATAAAACTACTCTCTGGGCAATATGGACCAAAAATCAACATTCAAAATTCAGCATCAGAGAAAAACTGTCCATCAACTTTGACTTTGTTTGGGCACCGAGCATCATTGATGTAAACAGAGCCCACCTCTTCTCTTCCAACCGGAGTCCTGAGCTCTGTCCTGTGCTCTACCCGTCAAGTGCAACTTGATCCAGGATGCGACGATGGAGCAATGTCTTTGTAAAGCCGTGGGCCCTCCCGTTGCTGGGTTAGCCTACATTTTCCTATGACCTGATATCATCCAGAAGTCGTTGTTGGAGTAGTCTTATCCTAGCTGAGCTGGCTTACATCGCGGCTCTCCTCCCCTCACCTCTGCTTTCAAATGCACTTGGTCTGGTAGGTTTTGCTGGGGGTTTGTCCATCTCATGACTCGTTCCCCTCGAATTAATCCAATCCTTAGATTCCTTCAGAATCCCTTTCTGAAGTTTGATAAGCGTCTTACGCCATAACTGCTACAGTAATACACATGAAAAGACACCAAATTAAAACAAAAATGCAGTAAAATTTGACTATGATTATGGACTAATAACTAAGGTCAGGTATGACTATGAATTACTAGATAAGGTCAGCTATGACTATGAACTGATGAATAAAGTCAGCTATGAGTATGAACTAATAAATAAGGTCAGCTATCAGTATGAAATGATGAATAAGGTCTGCTATGAGTATGAACTAACAAATAAGGTCTGCTATGAGTATGAACTTATAAATAAGGTCTGCTATGACTATGAACAAATGAATATGGTCAGCTATGACTATGAACTAATAACTAAGGTCAGCTGTGACTATGAACTGATGAATAAGGTCAGCTATGACTATGAACTAATAA
>NW_022280087.1:1673871-1679933 GCF_004355925.1 Anarrhichthys ocellatus | reverse complement strand
TCTGATATAACTATGAACAAATGAATACGGTCAGCTATGACTATGAACTAATAACTAAGGTCAGCTGTGACTATGAACTGATGAATAAGGTCAGCTATGAATATGAACTAATAACTAAGGTCAGCTATGACTATGAACTGATGAATAAGGTCTGCTATGAGTATGAACTGATTAATAAGGTCTGCTATGACAATGAAGAAATTATTAAGGACTGCTATGTCTGTTAACTAATAAATATTATTACTCCAACTTCCGCCTACAAAGTTGGACACTGTCACACTGACAGAACCTTTTGGTGCTGCATGTAGATAAATAAATATTTCTCAATCTGATGAAACATTGTTTGAATATACAACATAAACATAATAGAAACAGCTATCAACAAGTTGTTTACATGATCTTGTTCCATGTTAAAAAGTAAGGTTCATGACCACTGTAGAAAGATCGTAGAAAAGTATGAAAGCATAAAAGTATAGCTATTATAACCTGTAACCCTTTTGATTTCAAAGTATAACCAGCACAACATATAGCATGTTTACACTTTTTCTAACCATAATAATGTGAATTGTTTTATTTTATTATAGCTGTGATTTAACATATAAACTGTTTAGAGTTAGACACTTTGTTTAAAGTAGGAATGTCAGAGAGCTGACTGAAGAATACCTCATTACAAAATCAGCGAAGGCTGACAAAGAGGAATGCTAGAATGAGTTCTTGTAGCCACTGTAACTGTTTCATTGAATTGAAATTGTTGTATGTGAATCTTGTGTGAAAAACTTAAATAAAAATACAGCCTTACATTTAGTAAGTGACTGAAAGCAAAACAGTATTCTGGTCCTTTAAAACAATGTAACCCTCTTCCCCTGTACGCTAATGGTGCGATAAGATGTGACGACTGAAACATGCAGAGGAGCTTAAGGTAAGTTCCCTGGGTGAAGACTTGGCAGTGTTAGTCATAAATGGTGAGAATGTTCACAATAGGCAATAGTATAGACGATGTACATAACTATTCGTACTGGGTGTTAGGGTTACATCCTATTGAGAGCGCCTAGGGCATTAGCCGTAAAAGACTTTCAAGAAGACAATTAATTCCGAAATCCTAACGATTTAGCTACGGGGTGAGATAAAAGGCCAAAGGTATTGTTCTGAGACCTCAAGGAGGAACGCATATCCTTGCAGGTGGGATAGCCGACGGAGTAACCACCGTGTTAGGTGCGAACTACTTCCCCGCCTATAAACGGGGCAGGAGCCGCTCGCGCTACACCACACTAAACTTGGAAGAACAACTTCCCAACTTGGGGAATGGGACCATCTGAGGGTTACCTGAATGCAGCAGCATAACTGCTGACTACATCAAGTCCATTTAGCTATCAAAATCAGAAGTCATCACAGACCACACCTGCAGAGAGAAGACAAGATGGCAGCTGTGAGAAATGATGGAACTGTTTGTAATGCTGCCCATTTAACGCAGTACTTTATTTACACAGTACTTTAAAAGGGTGTAGATTTAGTTCTCACAGTACAAAGTTTTACATCTTTAAACCCAATACCGGTTATTTTACATTTTCCAAACTATATGTTACACTGATTTCTAGCCATGTGTTCATCTTCTTTGAGCTGCAGTGCTCTAGTAAAGGCTGGATCAAAACATCCAGGTCTCCTTTCGGGGGTCATTATATGCTTGTCATTATATATGTATATATATTTATATTATATAGCTCCAGATATGCCACAGGGACGTTACGGGCAAGACGCCTTCTTCAGCGTACATATTCTGGTAATTTTACAATCAATATACACAGATGGAGTTAATTATACAGTAGGTGACCACAACCAGCACAAGTAGCATTACATCCCAACAGGGAGCTACAACCTTCCCAGGCACAGAGTCTCATGGGCTAGGGTACTAAAACATGAAAAAACAAGAAAACAGATTATTTCATTTAATAAGAAACAAGCAAATGAAATATCTTCATTTGGAATGAAGGTAGCAAGGAAATGTATCGAATATGCTTGGCTTTGGAGAGGGATTCTGTCCCTTTTACCATGCACCTCTCCGTGGCATCTTCACTACCCATGTAGAGTAGTTCACTCAAGCTGCAGCTCTGACCTTTAAAGAGGCCACCGATGATTTACCATCATTATGAATAGAACTTGGCGTACCTCATCCAAATGGTTGTCCAATAATTCATCTCCATGTCCCTCACTTTAAAATGGGACTTGTGACTCAAAAGATTCATCAGAATGAATGATGCCAGTTGAGCTTGTACCAAACACGGTGCAGAACTAAGATATATTCACTCCACATGGCGCCACCTAGTGGAACAACAGAACTGTAACAATTAATAATGGTATTAATAACAAGATTGTCTTATGGTTTAACATAGCCTATACTTTAATAAGCTTGGTTGAAAATACGAAGCACACTATAGGCTATTTATTGCCCTATAACAGTCTGTCAGAATGACATTGTGTTCCTTTGTGACGAGTCTGCGTACAGACAGGAGGTTGAACAGCTGGTCCTCTGGTGTGGTCAGAACAACCTGGAGCTGAACAAGCTCAAAACTGTGGAGATGACAGTGGACTTCAGGAGGAGCCTCCCAACACTGCCCCCCCCCCCCCCCCTCACCATACTCAACAGCACTGTGTCTGCTGTGGAGACCTTCAGGTTTCTGGGATCCACAATCTCCCAGGACCTGAAGTGGGCCCCCAACATCAACACCATCAGGAAAAAGGCCCAGCAGAGGTTGTACTTCCTGCACCAGCTCAGGAAGTACAACCTGCATCAGAAGCTGCTGATTCTGTTCTACTCCACCATCATCCAGTCTGTTCTCTGCTCCTCTATCACTGTGTGGTTTGGATCGGCCACCAAACAGGACAGAAACAGACTACAACGGATTATCAGGTCTGCAGAGAGAATCATTGGTTCTAGCCTGCCCTCCATCCTGGTTTCACCTCCAGAGTCAGGAAACGGGCTGGAAAGATCACTGCAGACCCGTCACAGCCTGGACTCAAGCTGTTCCAACTCCTCCCCTCTGGTAGGCGCTACAGAGCTCTGTACGCCAAAACCACCAGATACAGGAACAGCTTCTTTCCACTGGCCGTCACTCTAATGAACAATTAATCAGACATACTGCATATTACCTCCATTCTCCATCATCTTAATTCCATGGACACTGTTGTTGTTTAGGGTTATGTTCATATATTTACACTTTTTGGATATATATCTATATTTATATTTTACATAGTCGTTAAATGTTTATGCTTACATCTGTTCTACTTTTTCCCCCGTTTTTTATATATATATGTATATTATTTTATTTTTTTCCTGTTTATTGTAAATTCTGTGTATGTAGCCTACGTGGAGAGCAATGTGAGTCAAATTCCTTGTATGCGTACGCGTACATGGCCAATAAAGCTGATTCTGATTCTTCAAGTGTGAGATGCATGTTTTAAATAAAGTTTCATTTACAAAAAAGGGGAGGACAAGGAAGAGGGTGGAAGAAGAGAAGCTCAGCCATCTTCGTGAGGTCGAAATCTGCAGTGCAGGGGTAATATCTTTAGTATTTATGAATCATAATTTACTCCAGCGTCTACTGAACTCAAGTAACGTTAGTAGCCAAAAACTGAAACTTGCCTCATGTCCATGACGTTTGCAACGGGTTAGCTTTTTACTAGCCCCTCGCTAGCTTACATTGTTACATGGCCAAAATGAGTGTGTGGCTAACGAGGTGACGTTAACGTGACTCACGACTCCCTGCCGAATACAAACGTCTCAAAAGCGATAGCGCCTGAATGAATAACGTCGCGTTAAGGTGTAAAATATTTCCGTCAGTCTGGGAGCACAGCGCTCCGTAAATATACCGTTTATAACGTTACTCACTGTATACCGTTTCTTCTATTCCACGGTAACGTTACTCACTCTATACTTCTGTGTGCGATACTGTTTGATTTAAGGACACAGTGAAGTGTCGACCTTTATTCTTCCTCTTTAGCGATAACTTTATTGCACAAATCATATTGTACAAACAAGCCCACGTGCCATGAAATGACAAACATAGATAAGTTAAAATAGCAATGAAAGTTTAAAAAAGAAAATGCATTTAAACATAATGGGGCACTTGAGAGGAAAACTCCAGATACATATGTGATAGATATTAGTTAAATATTACAATGATTCATGTTTTTTTACATTTACATGTGAAATGTTTTTCTAATAATAATTCAATTCATAATTTACATGATAATAATCATTGTCTTCCTACATGTGTTGTGGGTCTGCAACTATAATTCATTTCTCTTTTTGTAGCACCTCATTAATCCCCTTGATGAAATTCAAGTTTGTTTGTTTTTTTTTACACACACACTTAAGGACAAATACAGCCATAAGCACACACAGGAGCTAGAGACATGCATTGTTGTCAGATGTCAGAGTAATGTCAGCTTCCAGTCCACACTCCGACTGGTCTGTGCTGGACTTACACTGGCAACCTTCGGACTGAGCTACTGGACTATTGTCGTTACAATTGATCTGCTGATTATTTTAGACAGAAAAGAAAAACATCTGATGGAAAGGGGAAAGGTTAATCATTATAATATGAGTGTAATAATGTTAATTTATTGTTAGTAAAAAAGCATGGGCGCCAGCTGAAGTTTCATACAATAAAATAAATACAGTTGATGGCATTAATATGGTGATATTACACATAACATTTAATACTTTTGGAATCTAACTTTCTCAGGATGTTTCTGTTTGAGATTCTCTGTTCAGATTAAGTTATTCTCATGTTTGACTTTGACAAAATAATACTTTTCAAAATGCATAAGTACTTTTTTCTCTTCACTGTATCAATTTCAGATGCCAAGACATTGCTCAGCAGGCGGCTGCAAATCTCGAGACAACCATGCGACTCGTAATGCTGGTATCACCTTTCACAAGTGAGCATTTTGTAGAACGTCAGGGTTGCATGCCTCTAGGATGGAAAGACTTGTTGATTTCTGTTGTATTCACTAGTTACAGAGCCCTTACCACAATGTTTCTTCTGTAATAAATGTAGCTGGTCATTTAATGTAGCTTTCCTCTAGTGTTTAAACAATGAAGCATTAGTCTGTTGATTGAAAAATGATCTTGTGGGAAGCCGTGATAAGCTGCTTGCCAAGTTATGACAAAAAAATGAACTAATGCTACTTACAACAACTCCATAGCTGTGTCAGATCATTAATTCAATGAATAAACATATTAAAAAACACATGGAAACAAGATGTTGTAAACAGTTAGCTCAGGCTTAGAGCAGCAATATAAACATTAAATGTGCTGAATTCAAAATTCACAACTATGGTTAAGGAATTGCCTCCACACGGTGACGACTGAGCACTTTAACACGCTTTAACACTACATGTCATCATTCACCCATTCACATCCATTCATACACTGATGACAGGGGCCAACATGCAAGGTACCACCTGCCCATCAGGACTGTCGAACCATTCATACCCATTAATACACATTCATACACCACCAGAACAGCCTACAGGAGCAATTTGGGGTTAAGTGTCTTGCCCAAGGACACATCGACATGGACTAGCGGAGCTGGGAATCAAACCACCCAATCTCTGATTGAAGCTTGACCCGCTCGAATACTGAGCCACAGTTAATAGTGCAAACAGTTCTAATGGTGCAAAGAATGACAAAAGTGCTGACAGAACTAACAGCGTTAACCTGAGAGGGAAGTAGAGAGTGGGCAGTATAGATCATAAAACTCACGGTTCGGATCAAAAATCAGATCAGCACAAAAGTAAAAAGGGAGCAAATATAACTTTTAGAGATCCCTGATCATGTTTTTTTTCCCGTTGATCAGTGGCGGCTGGTGGAACATTTCCTAGGTAGGGCTGTGCCACATCCAATCAATTTCAGCAAACATCGCAGTATGATTTAATGCAAAAAATGAAAGTATTAAACATGCATTACTACTTTGCAGTTAAATATTTAACATTTATTCCAACATGAAAAAAAGCAGTAAATAACACTTTGATAAACACGTCAGGACATCTTATTTTTGTCA
>NW_022280087.1:1617633-1653871 GCF_004355925.1 Anarrhichthys ocellatus | reverse complement strand
ATATATATATAAATATAAATAAAAAAAATGAAAGTGAGGCCCCATCCTGGCCACACGACAGACAGCTGTGTCTGCCCCATGGTCAGGAGGAGGTCTGAGGATCTCTGGGGATTCACATCACCTTTTTCCCTCCAAAGTCTCACATTACATATCGATCAGCTCAATGATTGGCTGAAACCCAATAAGCCCCTCCTTGGCCCTTGACCTGTTGTTCTGAATATAAAACACCTCACCCAGCCACTTCCCAACCCCCGCTCTCAGCACATTCCATAACCTGATCACACAGACACTCAAACACACTCCTTGGTTTAAAACTTCCTAAGTAAATATACTGTATCACATAACATCCATAATTAGGAGAGCTTTAAAACTTAAATTCCTCACAAGTGTTGACTGGGGAAATGATCCCTGCCTCCTTGCGGGTGTGTTGGTTTTACTAAAACATCCCTGACGGCGGTTATTCTTCAACCTGATTCATCCACTTTTGCCCTTCAATGCTTTATTATCTTGCTTTCTTAAAAACTTTTGCAATAAAGGGACAGTTAATTTATATTACAGCGTGCCATCTGAACTGTCTTCTTTTACTATAATATAGGAATGGAAGGTATAGAAAGTACATCGGTAGGAATTTGCTGTACGGTATAATTTTTTACTACACCGTGCTGACCGGTAGAGCCTAGAGATGTACTAATGGATCTGCTGTCGATTGAAACGGGTCGGTTTTCAGCTGGTCCACCAATCAGTTTCATATTTCTGATATTTTGCTGATCACATTTACAAATGAATAATACTTGTATGTTGGCACACAACGGCACAGACAGTAACCTCACAGCCACACACACCACATGTGTCACAATTTGTCACAACAGCAAGTTCCAAATAAGCTGTGTAGAAACACCCTCAGAAACATTTGTAACAAAGAACTTAATCAGACACGTATTTTATTGCAATTCATTCCCAGGCATGCTGCTCAGCGCAATGTGCTTTCACTTGCATGGTGCGTTCAAGCTCTAGTCAGTAAAAATGACTATCGGGCAAAGGCAAATTAAAATGCTATCATGGTGTGTTCAAATGCAATCTTGTAAAACAGTTTTTGGTGATGAACTTGAATAAATATGTTTTTTGAAAGAAAGTCAATTAATTCAATTAAATTGTATCACCAATTTCCCTCAGAGGGCTTTACAATCTGTACAGCAAAAGACATCCTCTGTCCTTTGACCCTCACAACGAGGAGAGGAGAAGGATTTTAAATTCTATTCTAGATTTTACAGGGAGCCAGTGCAGAGAAGCTAATATGATCTCAGTTTTTGTCAGTACACGTGCTGCTGAAGGGAGGGGCCAGGATTTTTTTTGGTGTTTGATACTTTCAAATTCTAGTTTACTCTTGCTGGTTTTTCCCAAATTGTCTACCCCAGCTTTATCCATAGCAACGTAGCAGATCAGAATGCTCAATAGGCGGTTTTTGAAGACAATGCTAAATTACGTTTTTGTCCTTTTAGGTTGGAAGAATTTTTGCATTGTCATTCATTTGTGATCATGTGTGCAGAGGCAGAGATTTGGGCAAAGCCTGTCAGAGGCCAATGCCCCTAATCAAAATCCCCAGATCTAGGTATGTTGACCATCCTATTTAATTTGTCTTCCTACCGTTTCTTCTCCCCAGGATTCAGACCTGGAGAAGGCCATTAACACGCTGGTCACCCAGTTCCACTCTGCTTCAGCTGACAAAGGTCCAACTCTGAAAACCGATGAATTCAAAGGTCTTTTGTCCTCCCAGTTGCCTAATCTGGTCAAGGTAAAACTGCTGGCAGTGTCATGTGCTTCACTCTCAGCTGGACCTGCTATTGACTACAGCAGTTGGGTCTGGCATTACACCTCACATTACTCACCTCACACAAAGACAAATTCACCAGCAGAGTCCCACAGGCCTCATACACACATATACAACCTATAGATTGTATAGGCTCAGTTAACATCATCTAAGTTGATTTCATTCACCATCAAGGCTTGTTAAAGTAGTTTACCTCTGAAAATGTGTTATTTGAATGTCATCATCCCTTTAGGGTTGAAAAATGGCCCCAATATTTGTGGCTTGCATAAATACCTTGTGTTTGGGTAATGTATGTTTGTCGCAAATGAAATAGCTGCTGTATATATGGGGATAGAGAAGTGGATTATGTTGTATATGGATGCTAAGTTTTGAAACTGGGTCACGATTATAATATAAATATAAATATTCTCAACTTTTCAGCGCCAGGCGCAGTGGCAACTCTCATCAATGTCACACTTGGCCCAGGCAGCCAATCAAATCGAGCAAGAGGCGGGCTTTACTACTTCACTACTGCCTTTTTGTTTTGATGCCGGTAGATTTGGTAGAAAGGGACAAAGGCAGATGAAAGGTTGATGTTAGCGGTTTTTAATTACAATGAACCATATAATTTCCCCCTCCTCCTCATTCAACAACAGAGCAAGAACCACAGCTTGATGTCTGCATTGAATCATTTTTTCCCTGTTATTTACATTTGATCGTCTGGGCTGTTTTTGAAGCGCCTGTTGCGATGCGTCTCGGTGTGAGTTTGCACTTTTTTTTTTCCTTAAAAAAATGCCTCTAGAAATTCAAAAAAGTATCAACATGTGCGGGGCTGTGAGGGGGGTCTAAGACACACCCGTGTAGTGTTTATCTCTGACTCAGTTGCTGTTACCACAGTAGCATTGCAATCACAGCCCAGCACAAGCTACTTTTCTTTTTTCTGTGGACATAAAAATAAAGCCATCAGCACATGACAAAATCTGATGAATCAGTGTTAATGACTGATCTTAGTTTAGTTTGCTAATTCCACCATGCTACAGTTACAGAAAATAAAAACCACCACATGAACTGCTGGGCGTGGTCTATGTTACCTTAACATGTAGCCTGACTTTACTGTTTTAACTTCCCGTTCATGATGGCCGTTACGCTAGTGCTAATATTTAGCGCTAATTGCTAAGGTTAATCACTAGCATGCTAATTAGTATGGTTAGGGTGAGGCTAGTGCTGTAAAGGGTCTGTTATAGTGGCAAAATGCAATATAAACTCATAAACATTTGTAAATTTGAGTTCACAAGTAAGGTCGGGATGATAGTTTGTATATAAGAAGTGGACGTAGTCGTCATGACATCACTTATTGGTTTGTGGACTGCTGTTTTGAAGCCTCAAGTCCGCCAATGTGGCTGTCGCCATCTAGGCATTTTTGCAATCAATGAACGGACATTATATATTTGGAATACGGTGGAGTAGCAACGCCGTATATGGCTCTGGTAGCGGGTCCAACCTGTCAATCACAAGGTAGCCCCGCCCTAAAGCATACTCTGCTTTATGGTCTATTTGACTCTAAATGGACCATAATGTACTAAATGAACATCATGCTGTATTGAAGAAGACTTGAAACTAGAGATTGAGACCATAAACCCATGTTTACAATGTTTACTGAGGTAATAAATCAAGAGAGAAGTAGAGTCACTTTCTCATAGACTTCTATACAACCAGATTTGTTTTTGCTACCTGAGGAGTTGCCTCCTGCTGGCCAGTAGAGAGAATGCAAGTTTTAAGACACTTCAGTGTTGGCCGGAGGTTGCCACCTGGTCAGGATATGTGTATGCTAAGATAACCATTGGCAGAAGCTATTCACAGGCTAATTGAAAGGGTAACAGCTACTTCACTACTTCCATGTCCACAGTCTGCAGAGTTGGGGGACATTGGTTTTAAAAGAGGGAGGTTTGTTGCTGACGAAAGGTTCATATACGTCACCTGGCTCCAGAAATTAAATTGCAATAGCTGGGTTTCAACTAGTAGAGGGTAGTCGCTATCAGCGTCGGAAATTCACGAGGGCAAAGGGCAAAACTGGCCCTAAGAAATGTAATTTTGCCCCTGATATCACTAGGAGAGGGGCAAAAAATGCCCCCGAACTTTCTAAACGAATAAATAAATGGAGCGCTTCTTAATCAGACCTGTGACTGCGAGACTGCGGTCAACTCAGCAGACACTTACATTTTAGTGCACCTATATGCTGACATTCACGGTACACTCATTCAAACGGCGCAGATCGAGAGCGAGCGAAGGACTTTGAAAGTTAGCGGAAAGATTACCGTGAGACAACATCCGGTTTCTTCAGACCAACATCCGGTTTTCAGAATAAGATGCCAACAAAGTATACACATTGCATAATGGAAATTAGATTAAATTAATTATATTCACATTAAGTATAAAACATGCTACCTGCATCTCGTGAGTTAAAGGGAAAATACACCTAAATTGTGCGTAAAGTGTCTTTATTCTTTGTTTTGAGGGTTGCTGGAAATGAATAATACCTGACTGACAGTCAATTAAGATATTTTACTAAGTAAAAACTCTGAACTGAATTTGTACCTTCAAATGGCACATTTTTTTAATTTTTAAGGTGCTATAAAAAAATTCCACACAATAACTAATGCATAAGTTCAGGACAAAAATGGGTAATATCACAATATTTGAGGTGCTACAAAAATATCTTTCTCAATAATTCTATACAATGACTGATGCATATGTAATCAAGGCATCGTTGACTTAATAGTTGTTATTAAAAATGTAATAACAATAAATAACCACAAAGCAATAAGAATAAAATTGAATATGATTGTCTGATTTATGTTTGTTTTTTGTTAAAAAAATCGAAGAAAACGCTTTGAATCTGTAGACTACTGCTTAATAGTCTTATTATTGCCATTTGATGACAATTGCTCATATACTGTAAGCCTAAATAAGTATATTTATTATTTTGAACAAAGGTTAAATGTTATTTCACAAGTTTCAAAAAGTGCCATCAATTTTTTGAAAATGCCCCTGGATTTCAGTCAGTGGGGGCAAAAATTTCCCCCAAAAAATATGTAAATGTCCTACCCTGGTCGCTATGCATACATAACACAATATGTAATAATTCAAATGCTTTGCACTAAAATGTCAAGAGCATCCTATGCAGGACTTATGCCCTTGAATGATGACCATGATTTGACTTTCATATATATATATATATATATATATACACATACTTCCATTGTAAACCCATTACAGTTTAGTTTTCCTGTGCAATGAGGGAATATTATTATTATATCCTGCCTCTACGGGAATCAGACATGCGAACTTCCAGTCTCAAGCTTGCTTCTCTAACCTTTAGTTCACTGTGGGGTTTTAACGATCTGTGGTGAATTTCTACATACCATAACTACCATTGAAAGAAATGTATTTCGTGTTTTTCCACCAGAATTACATTTCTGGAAATGTGGGAAAGGCTTTCAAACTGCCTTTAGATCATCAAATATGGAGATAATATCTTGTGTTTTTGGTGTCTGAAGTCTGGGTGGGGTTAGTCTGGCAAAAACTCCTGTTTCTTGCCTCATCCAACTTCTCTTTAGCAATGTCACCATGTTCCCAAATGTCAGCTTTGAAACTTTGGTGAGTACAATGTGAGAAGTGGAGTAATCCTTTATTGTGGGAGTAAAGATTTGGTTAGTGCCTTCACTTTCACAGTGAACACACAAATCATTTCTGCCTGTTTTTACTTTGCCCATGACAAAACAGATCGGCACAGACCAGGGTTTCGGTGAGATCCTGCGGAAGATGGGTGTAGGTGACGGTGAGGGCATCAGTTTCAAGCATTTCTGGAACTTAATCCAGTCAGTAGCCACCTCACAGCACGGCCTCCTCAAAGGCCAGACGGGCTCCACATGCGGCTGCATCCTCCTGTGAAGAGCAAACTCTGAGCCCAACAGATCAGCTCTGAGTTTCCACCCTGGAGTTTAACTAAAAAAAGTAACAATATGCACATCACTCTCCTAATCAGGTGTCGGACAGAATACAAAGTATAGTACAAAAATTACAAAAGTTGTGACTCAAACATTAGTTTTCTTTTTTTTTTTATTAAATAATGTGATCTGACAGGTTTCCACATCACACTTCTGCCAGTATACTGCCCAGCATCGTTTGCGTCAATTAAAGTGCATATTCAGTCTAGTATTGGTATTTACATTCTGCATGTTGCTTTATTTTTTAACTACAATTTGAACTGTCATACAATAATATAATATAATCATCTTCATACGTAGTACCAGATAACATCAATTTCTAGCCATTTGGTAATCATGAATGAAGTACTTGCATTGTGTATTTTATTCTACACACTCCACATGTTATTATAGGCAATCAAACTGTCCACATCAACATAACGCTCTGAAAGTATACCTGGTCGTACGCCTTGTCATCCATATCAACTTTAATCTTCAAAAGAAGTGCTTGTTGAATGGTCTAACAGCGACATCTGAATTTGACCTTGTGTGTGTCAGTAACAAAACGCAAAAGTGTACCTTGGATAGATTCTAAATTTCAGTATGTTTGACTTCGCAATCATGTGGTGAAACACCTCAAATTGTGTACCTTTCTACAAGTAATGATTTACACTGTGCGATCCTGCATCCACTGTGCATTTTCTATGTATTTATATTTTGTAATTCTCTGTATTCTGACCTGTGTGACACCTTAAGAAAAATGATGTAATAAACATACAAACATGCAATTTGATATTGTTTAATCATTTACTGATTTATAAGAAAGAAATTCCTCACAGCTTAAGTAGTATTTATGAAAAAGTGAGGTATCTGCTGTAACAGTTATGTTTTATTGCTTTAAGTACATTATCAGGATCATTCCCACTCGCTTATCTCTTTAGACAGTCAAATATGAAGCAGTACCAGAAAGCTGAAGCAATAGAAGTAGACTATGCAGCACTATATTGCAGTATCATATCAGTGTCAGGCAGAATACAACATCTGTGTCAAACCTTTCGGCATAGAAGAATACTAATAACTATGCAACAAAAACACAATGAGATGAACTACTGTGATCCAACTTTACTACAGCATTATGGATTTAAATTCTCATGGGAAGGGAGTACATCCTCTCTTGAGTTTCTTTCCTTCTGGTGTACCTCGAAAGTATTCAAGATAAGATGAGAACACATACTTATTCATGACTTTAACCCTCCCAAAGATTTCCAGCTCTGTTTGCTCATCATGGCCGACAGCATTCATCAGCTGTTTCGATTTGATGTACAGGGTATTTTCCTTTGCAACAACCTGATCTAACCAAATTTGTCTGTTCTGTGGTGCCATTTCATAGTTGTCAACAGTACAGCCGTAGAATCCTCGTCGCAGATGCTCAGGCCAGGGTTGGTCAGTCACCATGGGGTGGTCAACTCCAACAAACGCTGTGCACAGGGGACTGTCAGTCCCTCGTGAGCGGCCTACTTCACAACCTATGACACTCATAAGGAAAAGCGAGAAGGTTCTGAAGTTACACACAGATGATGAAAACACTGCAGCCATGAAGTAACGACCCCATCTCTCACAGTTGTAGTTACACTGCTGGAACTGGAAAGTCTGGCGACAGAAGTCATTGAATTTGGATGCTTTGAGACCCTGTCTCAGCTGCAGCAGGGAAAACTCACCCAGCTTCTCACTGAAATTCTGACGGAAATATTCAATTTCAGCTTGGTTGCCAGTGTTCATGAACTTGCCTGCCAGACTTACATTTAAATTTTTCCTGTGTACTTTGTAAATGCATTCATTGAGAACGTAGTAAAGGTCGGATGCAACTTCCTCTTTGGCATTGTATCGTATCTCCACAAGTAGATCATTAATGTTAATGATATGCTTCAAGACAATGTTGTTTTCTTCTGGTCCTGGCTCTGTAAGCCAAATTGCTTTCTGGAGTCTTTCATCTAGGACATAATCAGGAGCACGCCTTCTTTCATTCTCCTCAAAGAACAAGCTCCAAGTAAGCCCCTCCAGGCAATCTATAGAAGGGTACTTTTTGCGCAGTTCCATTGGAACGAACATTTGAGGGTGACTTGGCCAATCCAGTGTCTGAAGATACAAAACATTTCCTTCATAATTAGAAAACACTGGCCCTGCACAGCCAAGTTCCACTTTTATAAGCAGTTCACCTCTTTGGTCTAGTTCAGCAATAACGCTTTTGCTGTGGTCATGGGACCTCCAGACTCCATCAGTCCTCGTCATTATGTCTCCATCAGAACTAACAGACAGGAAAGAGTTGTACAGGTGTAGTTGAGTTTCCACACTGAGAGACCGAAGAACTTGTAGCAGCTGAAACATGAAGTGCAGGTTATTTCCAAGGTTGCAGCTGATGAGGCGGATTGTGCCAAGATGACCAAAAATGCTGTCAGTTGTTAAGGTTGACACAAATCTGGCAAGTTCTTCTGGGCCGTAAGCAGCTAGCTGGACTGTTCCATTGGCACCATTGCTGCTGTGGCCAACCAGTACGACATCATGATTTTTAGTAGAAAAGGAATGGCTTCCACTCATCATATGTAGCGCCCCCTTGTGGTACCTCAGCAAAGTTGATACAGTGAGATGCCTCTTGAAGAGGTAAGTGGCTGCCTCAATCACTACAGGGTCCTCTTCCATAATAACTATAGTCTGGTGGCTGTTTTTAGTGTAACCTCCTTCCCCAAAGGTCGTATGTTGTGGGTTAGACATCATTTCTGTCTCAAATGTGTCATGACCGAAAGTTAAACTGTCTGCCTGAGTCGAATAAACTGGGAAAGCCTCCTTAATGAGACAAGTACTTCCAACACAAGCAGGTACTGTCTGATTACTGGAACACAGTACATGAAAAACAGGATTCCAGCAGTCAGTGATAATTTGACACAATTGAGACAAAATCAGAGATTCTCTAAACCACAAATCTACTCTTGTGTTGATTATACTCATTAGTTTTGACTTGGTATTTCTGTCACTATAAGTTGGCCACTTTCCAGGGTCTCCAGGATCAGTGTGTAGTAGGTCAGACCTTGGTGGAATTCTCCAAAGATATGCCCTGGAAATAGATAAATGATATAGGTGTATTACAAGCCAGTGGATCAAATCAATGCATTCGCTTAAATTAGTAGGAATTGTAATATGTCCTCTGATAAGCACATTTGTGCAGTTTGATAGTGGTGATTTTTCAGAGACAATGATTTGAAGTTTATAGTGTTAATGAGACAATTTGTAGAACTTCACGGTGAGGGTTTGTTGGCATTAGGCCTGTAAAAAAGAGCTTCTTCCAGGTCCCATCACAGCTTTTCCTTCCCCCCAATGCAATGTTCACATTATGAGCATCAAAGCAACAGGCTACACCTACAAGGAGTGTTCAATGGAAGCCATGGACATGTAGCTACAAATTGACACTTGTCGCTGCTTGATGGTTACAAATTAATGTTGAGCTGGCCTCAACCTTTTTCAGCGTCATGTTTTTGTTTCACCATTTGTCGTTACCTTCTCTCTCCCCACAATTCCTGTTCTGTTACCTTCAAAAATAGAAGAAAACATATTTTTGCAGTGAGCTAGTGCCAGTGCTATTTAACAAAATAACTATGATAACGAGCGCTTCAGCAATACTTTAATGGAAACTTGGTGACATTGCTGGCCACTTTGCCTTTGCTTTGTCGCTCGTAATTGATACACATCAATCAATGATATGAGTCACTGATTCTACCTGATCACATGTAATCCTTTTCATTTAGTTGTAGTTCATCCTTATTCATTGTACTGTTTATCATATTCATTAATGCACTTATTTTGTTTATTTTATCGTTTATTCATTTATTTTCTGTTTTAGTTATGTAGTTAGTCAAATAAATATTTAATTTATAAAGAACTTGATCATTTGATTTGTGTGTATATGAAATAATAGGTCCCTGTATACCTTGAGAAGAACTCAACCCTGAGATTAAGATTTAATTGGTTAATATCAAATCTTGAAGTTTTCCCTATTTTCCCAAGATTGGATGGCGTCCAAAATGGAATCTTCCGTTAAATTCTGTTAGTTAAACTAATGGTGGGTTATGGCATAAGCTGTGTGCCATCATTCTTTTGTACTACTCATAATTGAATTAGTTATAATTGTTATAATAATAATTAGATTATTATTTATTAAATCTGCTACCAGCAAGAACGCTACATTCACTATCTTGCCATTCTGTTTTCAAAAGTAGTTTTATTGAACAAATGTAAGTCATAGTATCACCACAGCTGTGGGGGACATAAATGTACCAAATTTCATGGCAATAGTTGGTGAGATATTTTTATCAGCATACTACTCTGGAACAGTTAAATAATATACAAAGGACAGAGCCCTGATATGTGCCTGATATGATTTTAGAAAGGTATATCGTCCGTTCCTGTAACTCTGATGTTGACTGACAGAATAGTTTTAGTACAGATATGTATTAGTACAAATAGTACTGTAGAGTAGAGCAAAGACATTAACTCAATGTTATATTATGCAGCTGTTTCCCCTCAGAGATAATGTGAATAGTCATGTCAGGTCTATCACAAAAAAGCAGCAGTCTGTTGCATCATGTAATGTCTCACCTGTTTCCTAGATTAGAGCCGAATGGAGTCCTCTGAACACTCCAATCTGTAATGACAAAAAAGCTAATAGATAAAAGCTATTGTCTGATTCTCGTTCCACTGGTTTTCAGGCAGTTAGTGTAAAATGCTGCCTGGTGATGATAAGAGTAATCAATAGTTCTGCCCGAATATGCTCATGCATTGTAGGTCAAAACAGCCCAATGAAAAACTTGGTATGTCGATAGCTCACTAAATATGGACATTATAAATGTGAGTCATTTGGTTTTCCTGAGACTTCACCAAAATGCCACATACAAGGACAGGAATTAAAACAGCAACACTTCATTATCTACTTTCAAACTAAAGCTTATGAAAAAGTGTAATAATCTTACCAACATTCATTCCTGCTGCCAAAGAAAGCTGAACGATAATAACACTAAATCCACAGGGTTTCAGCATGGTTTCTCTGCAGAGCAGCTGAAGTGAAGATCAATGAATTCACCAGGCAGAGGAGCTTCAGGTCTAACCTTCAGGTCTTATCTAACCAAATCCACATTTGGTTAGATAAAAATGAAAATGAGAAGATAATGTTTACAACTGTACACTTCATCAGTTAAACATTACAAAGCTGCATGATGTGAACATCTTTGTCTGACTGCTCCACTTACGGTTTACTTCACTGTGTAAAACATGTACATTAGCATGGTTTATTTCTATTTTGATTGTGAATTATTATTGTTAACAGTTTAACTGAATATGTAGCTTAAAGAAAATTGTGCAGATGTGTCACTGAATACTAAAATGACAGATCCAGCTAACTGTTCCAACTTGCAGAACGGTTAACTAAGTGCATTCGTACAGGCTAATACAATTTAATATACAGTATGTATAAGAAGGACTGATACTGACCTCAGACATCCACATAATTGAATCAAGACTGGTCTGACAGAATCAACAAAAAGTTAACATTATGAGCTTCATAAGAGGAGAATATATTTCATGAGGTTTTGATATGGGGTCAGAGCAGTCTCAATATTAATGAATGCACACAGAGACAACATGTATTTTGTGATTTATATATAAATAACTCCACAAAAATATTTTTTAATGCTCACAAAAATAGTTATCGTTCTATATAAATTAGTGCTGGGCAAGTTAACGCGATAATAGCGCGTTAACGCATTAATTAATTAACGCCGACAATTATATTATCGCGTGTTAACGCAGTATTTTTTATTTATTATTAAGCGGACATTTTTAACACAAAAACGGGCAGCGAGTGGTGAACAGCTGCGTTTGTGTGGTGTCACTTCCTTCTGCTGCCGCTCTCCCCCCTACCGGGTAACACGCCAGATCCGGAACCGTCGGTCCCTCCAGTCGTTTCGTCACAGGATCAAACGTGACAATATCAAAACACATATTCTCGTGTTTTTAAATGAACATATAAGCACGTGAGAACAAACTGCTCTTTACTGCAACTCTTTATTAGCATAACTTCCACATGATGCACGTTACTGCCACGGTACAGACTACAAGTCTGCTTCACCTACATTCCCCTGGGTCCTAAGTCCCTCCATGTACAACTTCTTATCACCCTGTATGTACCAACATACATTTATAACAAATAAATGTAACAAATAAATGATTACGGTAATCAACGTTGCATAGTATGTGTCTGACCAAAATACCAAAAAAAGCAAAAAAGAAATAATTCATTTAAATTATTTTTTTCGAGTTTTTAAAGTTTTTAAATGTTTTGTTTGGAATATGTATAATAAGCATATCATTTAGTTATCGCTACTGAGAATTTAACAAACAAACACATGACGTAGATAGGTTTGCAGTTTTCAAGGTGTATATTTCAAATTGCATCTATTACACACACGAAAATAAAGTTGTGAACACCGGCTGAACATCTATTATCAGAATCATAACTATATTCTAACTGCTACTGTGTAAAGGGAATACTGCTATTAAAAAGCACCTTATTTGTTTAAAGTGTTTGCAAACCAAATGTTATTGCACTTTTGTTCATATAGCAGTACTTTTAAAATAAAAGTGCACAATACACTACTTTTGAATTCATTATTGAACTGTGCACATAACAATGCGATTAATCGCAATTAAAAATTGTAATTGTTGCCCAGCCCTAATATAAATGTAAACAAAATCCACAATTATTAAATAAGATATTCACAAATATTTCTTGTTTAAAATAAATGTAACAGAAATCCACAAATATATGTATTTAAAAGGATTCAAATTTTTCAAAATAACATATTTGGATGTTGTTACATTTAAATACAAACTGTTGAAGCTGCATTTACAAACTGCTTGTCATGTGTGAACCCCTGACATCACTCAATTCACTAATAGGTTTTTTCCAACAGGGAATTTTCTATAACCAATCAGATGTCTCCACCATTTTCTACCAATCAGGGTCTTTGCTATCGTCATACTTTGCCATGAGTGCTATAGTGCTGCTACCGTCAACGTTGACTGAAACCACAACTAACGTTTGCTAACGCTGGGTACAAACAGTGACAGTAAAAGGTGGACACAGTTCAGCTCGCTACTTTGTAAGAGGAGACATGTTCAGCCTGTGTTAGTTTGATGTATTACTTATTTGACAGCTGAATGAATTGCGTTAACGCTTCACAGGCTTACCACTGTCATACCAGTCACCTGCCACTGTCGGTAATAGCACTCTCTGTCTCTTCAGCGTTAGCGAACGTTGGCTAGCTATACGTTTGTTTTCCAGTCTTTCCTTCAACATTGTGGGTTTAAACTTTAGTCAAGTTGCTGTATCACTTTGTTTGGATTGTGTTGGGGATCTTCACAGACTTATCTGCCCATGTTTGGTGGTTTAGGGTGGGGCTTCCTTGTGATTGACAGGTCGCTACTATGGAGCCAAATCCAGGTCAATAATGTTGATCATTTGAAAAAAGAATGTGAACCTGAAAGTTCAAGTTGTGGTCTTGAACATTGAAAAATACAGCAATGTATTCAAAATAATAATAAGTGAATGAAATGTTTTTTTGGGTTGAATATCATTTTCATTCAGTTCTTATATTTTTCAGTTTCAGATTTTATATTTTCAGATTCAAATCTTTTCTTTTTCACTTTCAGATCGTTTTTTTTCAGTTCAGACTTTTGGCCCTGATCTGGTGTGGGGGGCGTGGCATCAACTGAGAGGGGCGTGTAAACATGAGTGACAGCATAATGAAGGCTGAGGACCTTCCTCAACCATGTTGCCTCCAGGCAACGTAGGTACCTCGAGAATTATGATTTAACACTTTCTATACACCATATTCACATAAATACAGTGGGGAAAAAACTGTGAGTGCCCGCTATCCTGAAGGAAATTTCGGAGGGAATCAGCTACTAGATGGTTCAATTAGTCTTTCGCCCCTATACCCAGGTCGGACGACCGATTTGCAAGGCCGCTACGGGCCTCCACCAGATTTTCCTCTTGCTTCACCCTGCCCAGGCGTAGTTCACACAGATCATACAGATAATTGACATTAGGATGTTAGGAATCCATTTTAATGTAGTTGTTATAGTTTAGGTAGTTGTGTTGTCAGGTAAAGGGCATAGTTACCTATATTGTAGTGGAGTCGAGGTCCTCGTCAGTGGCAGGCTGACATAGCTGCCATAATCAATCTAGTGCTGTCGCTGCCAGGACCACATGCTGCCTGTGGTCCATGAATTAAGCTGAGTATCACATATTTCGTGATTATTGTTGGTGAAATAAACACCAAGTTGGTTTGCACCGAATCTCTGTGTCAGTCCTCCTACTTCCAAAGTCCAGCCGCTGCGTGGACAGCCTAACACATGGACTTCTAAGTATTTATTTACTGAAGTCAAAGGTAAAGCTGTGTGCTTAGTTTGTGGAAAACAGATCTCAGTGTTTAAGGATTACAATTTCAATCGCCATTACGAGACAAAACACACGGAGAAATAGAAAAAACTTGACTGATGCAGAGCGGCACGGACATCTGAGGCTTTGCTAGCCAAGCTGCAAAAGCAACACGCTCAGAAGATGTTGGTTCTCTTTGGATCGACCGACATATGTGAACAAACATTCTCTGTGATGAAGTTTAACAATCCAGATCCAGATCCTCTCTCACTGACCATCACCTGTCAGCTGTCACATCTCACCTCACACATTCAGCCTGACTTCAGTCACTCCTTCACTGAACTGAAAAACAGAAAATTAGGTAATTGGTCTAAAAACAATAGTAATAAAAGTACTAATTAACAGAAGCATGATCCCTGTCAGTGTTCTACTATTTTAAATGGATATTACATATGTATATTTGTTTGGATCATTATTCCTGCTGCAGATGTTTAAGGTGGAGCTTATTTTAACTCCTTTATACTCTGTTGTTCAGTTTGGGTAGTTAGGAAGGGTTTGAAATTATAATGTGCAAAGTAACTAGTAACTAAAGCTGCCAGACAAATGTAGTGGAGTACAAAGTACAATATTTACCTCTGAGATGTAGTGGAGTGGAAGTACAAAGTTGAATAAAATGGAAATACTCAAGTAAAGTATCTTGAATTTGTACATAAGGACAGTACTTAAGCAAATATACTTAGTTACATTCCACCACTGATCATAATATTTACTCTTACCACTCACAGCTTATCAAAACCAAAAAATTTACTGCTTTTTATGAAGAGGTGGAATAATATTGAGCAGGATTGAGTTCAGTTTATTGGTCCGGCCCTCCACAACAGTCCCTGTTTCTCATGTGGCCCCTTGGGGAAAATAATTGCCCACCCCTGCTTTAAAACATGGGGGGGGGGGGGGGGGGGGGGGGGAGGCTACTGACCATTAGGTACAGTGCATACTGCACATACAGACCTGTGGGAACAGCCAAAGCGAGCATGTACAACGCCACCTATCCCAATCCCACACTAACACTACATAAACACCCCCCACACATCCGCTGAGGGGTGTCACAGTCAGCATCCTAGTCCCCCTCTGCAACCTCCAGACCTCTGTACTCTATAGTGACTATTGTATGTCGACAACAACACCCGTAGACCAGTAATTGGCTCAATGTCGCACATTGTAACAGTATTCTTTATTCTTCTTTAGTTTTACGGCAAAGTAGGACCAGCCCTATAAATACGTCCCTGGGTGAGTAATGACGTTGCACTCTTGGTCGTTTGAGTGTTAGAGTTTCCCTATTTGCTCTTGTTCTTTTAAAATGAACAGATGGGAGCAGGGGGGCAGATAAAGGCTTTCCTAGCGCACATAGCCTGTCCGGGCAGGGTGCAGTACTCCGAGCTATCTCACAAGACAGACACGTGAGGGATGCACTTCCTCAAGCTGATGATATAAACCTTCGATTTTAGAAGACCGAGGCAGAAGAAGGGGCAGCAGCAAGTCGTAACCTGTGTTAAATTTAAAATTAGATTTAACCAATCTCTGGACTTTTTGGCAATACACTTTGCTCACTGGTTTAGGTTTTATTATTTTTCTGGTATTGCAAACTTGTTGTAGACCAGTTTTTCTCTTAATTGGAATCCAAAGAAATATACTTTGAATTGAATTTAAAATAAACAAGTGAAAACTTAACAATTTTATACGGCTCCATCTTTCCATCTCGGAGCCATGAGAGAAGGGTATCCTCTAAGGCAGGCATGTCCAAAGTCCGGCCCGCGGGCCAATCACGGCCCGAGGTCAGATTTTATATCGCCCGCACCTTCTGTCTTAAAATGCATTATTTATGGCCTGCCAGCACAGTCAAAACGGAATGAATAAATCATACAAATTCAACATGCAATTCCTCTTTTTACCTCATGGTGGCAGCACCACTCTGTAACTGTCTGGCTGTTTGAAATGGGCTCTGACCCTTGACCTGTCATGTTACGGCAAGTAAAAAAAGGAAAGTCGATAATGAGGGCTGCGGCTTCCAGGAGAGGTGGAGATCGCAATATTTTTTTCACCGAAAACCGAAACAACTGTGTCTGCCTAATTAGTCATGAGACTGTTGCCTAGTTTAAGGAATATAATGTAAAGAGACACTACGAGACCAAACATGCTAATGCTACAACAAGCTATGAGAGCGACCGTGCTAGAAAAGTGAAGCAACTCCAAGATAACTTGGCCACACAGCAGCGGTCCTTTTCACATGAAAACATCATCAAAGTAAGCTACCAAGTGGCCATGCTAACTGCTAAACATGACAAACCTTTTACGGAAGGTGAGTTTATCAAAGACTGTTATGAAAATAGCAGAAAACATAATTGCCCCGAGAAGAAGACCGAACACTGAAGAGCTATCATCAGATACTAAGAGACAACTTGATTTATTTCGTTAGCCTGTTTCATGTGTGTTGAACTTAAATGTGAGACAACTTTTCATTACCCTCACCAAGTCATATTTAAGATTGTCTTGAGGTGAGAACATTGATCGGTTTCTATGTAATTAGCTTTTAGATGGCTTGTTCTTTGTGTTATCTGACTTTCAAGATGTGAAAGAAAGGCAGAATAGTTGTTGAGATGTGTTCACACATGAATGCTTACATTTGGTTACATTGCTATTTGCTGTCATTGAAAATAAAATGATTAAATAACAATGTATGTATAGGCTACTTGTATTGTTTAAAATAATGTCAGCAGGGACTGTTGGCCCTTGGGCATTTTCACATTATCAAATCTGGCCCTCTTTGAAAAAAGTTTGGACACCCCTGTGGTAAAACAACAATGTCAGGAAGTAAAGTGACATTTTTATCAACCTGACAAAATTACGTTCTTGTGGGAAGAAAAGAAAGAAAAGGCAACAATGTAACTTCTTTACATTCTAATAGAATGTAAAGAAGCTACATTGTATCAGAATGTAGCTTCTTTACATTCTAATAGAATGTAAAGAAGCTACATTGTATCAGAATGTAGATTCTTTACATTCTAATAGAATGTAAAGAAGTTACATTGTATCAGAATGTAGATTCTTTACATTCTAATAGAATGTAAAGAAGTTGCATTGTATCAGAATGTAGATTCTTTACATTCTAATAGAATGTAAAGAAGTTACATTGTATCAGAATGTAGATTCTTTACATTCTAATAGAATGTAAAGAAGTTACATTGTATCAGAATGTAACTTCTTTACATTCTAATAGAATGTAAAGAAGCTACAGTGTATCAGAATGATTCTATTGAAGTTATTCCTTTTTTAAATGTTTTAGACGAGTCACTAATCACTTTTAAAATAGTGATTATAGCTGATTTAACTTACAGACATGAGATTGATCTTCTCACGTCACTCTCTTTATACAATGACATAAATTCATCCCTGTTTTATCTACAAGGCTACTTGTATTGTTTAAAATAATGTCAGCAGGGACTGTTGCTCTAAGGGGAGATAGCTCAGCCCCTGTAGTAAGCTGCAGCACGCTCACACCACGGCACATGCCATCTCACCCACACACAGTCACATGCATTCTTAAAGTAGGAGAGACCAGGGGACACCTCACTCCGAGCCGGTCACAAATGACCGTGAGTTGGAAAGAGATTTAAACCTGTGGATCTCAGAGCAGGGATATAAAAACTATCCTTTTTAAACAAATTGCTATACTATACTTGAATGTAGGTATAGACCAGGGGTCGGCAACCTTTACTATCCAAAGAGCCATTTTGCTCTATTTTCCACCAAATAAAATTTGTCTGGAGTCGCAAAAGCTATTTTGATATCAGTTTATGAAGTTTTAAATATAGTTATATTATATATACAAAAACAATAGTTTGTTGTATTTATGAAATTATAGAACAAGAATAAAGACAATTCTTGACATTTTATTGCTATTTTCAGTGACAGTATCACCTCAAACTCCAAGATAAGAGGTGTTCCCTTTGAAAGATTGTCCACTGTGCAAAAAAATAACCGTCATTTATTTCCATGTTATTTTTTGTCAAAACCTCAGGCCACGTCCACACTACTACGTTTCTGTTTGAAAACGCATATGTTTTGCTATGTTTACACTGAGCGCCCACACTACGCTGGAGTTTTCAAAAAAACGAAAACGGATACGTTTGAAAACGCTCCTGAGGATAGATTTTGAAAACTCTGGAGTTGCTTTGTCGTGTGGACGGCGTAAACGCATACATTTGGAAATGATCACGTGTTCACAACTTGATTGATTCTTAGCAGTCATGACGGTGTCCTTCCCTGATTGGTCACGCCCCTATCACGTGACTCTTTCCCGGAAGATCACAAACAACAACATTGATTACCGATCAACTACCAGGTTAATTTAACATGGACAACTGATTACAGGTGTTGTTGACCTTGTTGTCTTTACTAGCAGCTGTTGTCCAGTTACAGTCTGCATTATTACGGAGGAAGCAGCTGTTGTTGGAGCGATTAGTGAGCGGCGTGACCAGCGGCGTTATCAGCGCTGCGGAGCGGCCGTCTGAAGTCACGGTTTTTAGTGACTTTCCTTTGACTTTCCTTTTCTTATTATTGTTTACTCTTATTATTTCTTAACTATTGTGAAGTCCGCACATAAACTATAAAGGAACTAAACATTGATTGCTCTCCAGTAGACAGAGACTTCAGACACCAGCAGAGCTACGAGTGAGAACAGACAACAATGAAAATGACGGAACGAGTGAGAGACATGTGTTGACCACATTTATGGACCCATAATCTAGTAAACCTTTATGTGTAAGTGTTGTTTTTAAGTAAATTTGATGTGTGAGAGAGAGAGAGAGAGAGCGCAAGACCCGCAGCACTGTAACTAAGTCTGAAAAATAAAACTTCTAAAACTTTCCAGGAAATGTGTCTGTTTGAGTTCATAGAGGAAGATTTTAAAGGAAGATCTTAAGTATCAAACACGACCGTTCATTATTAAAGACTACTTTATTACTCATTTTTTTTAACTAAGCAACCAATCTACTTCCTGTTTACACCGGCACTGACCCGATGTACCGGCCAGCGCGGGCTGAGCAAAAAAAAGTATTTTCTTCGGGAAAGTGTACGTGAATAGTCACGTGATATTCGTTTTAGTCTGGACGGAGGTCATCTTGAAAACTATGCTGAAACGCTGTGTGGACGGAGATCGTTTTTGTTTGTTAAAACAAAAACGTATTAGTGTTGATGTAGACTCAGGGAGCCGCAACAGAGGGGCTGAAGAGCCGCATGCGGTTGCCAACCCCTGGTATAGGGAGTGAAGGGAAAATTAATATAAAATGAAGATCCATTTTTGCGGTCAAGAAAATTAAAATGAATGAACAACTGATCATGTTGTTGCTGTTGTCATATATTACTGTTTGGTATCAGTGGTGGGCCGTCAGGGCCTGCAAGGCCTTCTCTGCTGGCCTAAACAGAATCACAAAGCTATATCTATTTTAGAATTTAATAATTTTTCTTAAATACACTACATGTATTACAATTTATAAAAATATTTTTCCCATTATCTTATTTTCTCATTGCACAGCTACTGTCTTCCTCAGTTGCTCTGCTTCCAGTGCAGCTTGTTTGAAGTAGAGCTTTTATCCAATCAGATCTCACCTCTGTGTCTCTAGGTAAGAACAGAGGCCAGAGGCCTGCAGAGTCTCAGGTGCAGCCAGTGCAGATTAAAGTAAATGGAGACGATATTGTTGATTGTCATAGTGTTCAACCAATCAGATCTTTAGTTTGACATGTTGGGCGTATGTCATATATAATGACGTCAGCATTACATGCCGCTCAGTGTCCGTGTGTAGCTTTGCCGCGAGGTGCAGAGTGTGCTGTGATTGGTCAGTGGGCGAGCACGTGACTATCGTGAAACAAAACTTAACAGCCAGCAGAGGCTGATGGGTAGTGAATCACATCACGTGATGCAGCTCAGCCAATCAAATATGGGCATTCTGACTGAGTGAGATGCACCATGACAGGAGACTGAGACGAGAAAAGACATTGCAGAGCAGTACGGTCAATGTTCAAGTTGTGAAAGTAAAATCCTATGATCTCTTTGGGTCGCGGCTTGTCATTAAGGAATGATGGCGGATCCCACAGCCAGACCAGCTGAGAACATTATATTTTCCTGAATTTGGGCTTTTGCATTTTCTAAATGCTCTAGCATTATTCAAACGACTCGTACTGAATGGTTTAATACGAAGATGTACATAGTTACAGCCTTAAAATTGAATAATAGCTGTGGTGCCACAATGTGGTTATAAGGTGGTATTTCAGCTGCAGGACAGCAGTGAAGGCCCAGGTATAAAATGCACGCCCGCCACTGTTTGGTATAAATGACCACCCGTACAAGTTTCTCTCTTTAAAAGTTTTTTTTAGAACGTACAGGAGCACTGCGTGTGACAGGTGAACTGGAAACACAATCTGTCTGTAAACTTTCTATGAAACTGACACAAAAGGCAATAATGGATAAACTGGACAAGCTACAAAAGGCTAGGAAGGCCAAACTAAACAAAGCATCGAACCTTAAAAGGACAATTCAAGGCCTAATGTATGACAGAGAATATGAAACAGGTGCAATGCACTTTTGATATATACTCTTTGCATTGAAGCAAAGGAACAACATCAATCTCTGTCACAAATCTTATCTCATGAAGAAAAGGAGAAACATGAGATATGGTTCAAAGCAAAAATGTTGAGTGTTAATTTATTTAGGAGTGGTTGACTAATGCAGACATTTCCAAACCTGGGGGAAATGGTGATGCTAATGAGAGTGAATTTAAACACAGTGACAGCATTTCCAATGTGGAAATAAATGTTTCTAGTGAGAAATCGAGCAGGAAAAGTCACACCAGCTCAAGAACCAGCAAATCTTCTTCTTCATCTGCACGGATTCAGATAGAGGCAGAGAGAGCAGCATTCAAAGCTCACACTGCAACCTTAATGGAGAAGCACGAGCTGGAGCAAGCTGAGTTGCTGAGAAAGGAAAGATACAGAAATGGCAGCCTTTGCTGCTAAATTAGCAGTATTTAAGGCCTCCAGTCACCAAGCTTTCTCGAATACACAATCAAATGGAATCATACTTTGAAAAAAGAGCAAGGTTAAAGTAAATCTCTACCACTCTCAGCCAACATGCTAAAGCATATCAACCGACACCTGTGGACTCACAACAACAACAACCATCTATAAAACAACAATATGCATAGGAATGCAACACAAGACAACAGTCAGGTCTGTCAACTGAATAAAACACTAAAACAGAAAAATACGTCAAGCAAACCTCTCTTGGATCACCCTCACGTGCAGCTAACAAATCCAGACGTCATCCAGTCTCAACTCTCACAAAGGAAATGATGAAACATCAGCTCTCTGCAACCTACTGCAAAGGCAAAATTAAATAACAATGCTTATCCAACAACAAGCCTCTCATTTACTACAAGAGAAATTCAATTTTTTGATGGGGATCCTCTGCAGTACAGAACATTTATCAGAGCCTTTGTACATTGTGTGTAGAGTAAAGCACGCAACAGAGGAGACTTTCTGTATTTTTGGGATAAATACACAAGAGGTCAACCAAAAGAGCTAGTGCGTTACTGTCAGCATATGGCTCCAGACACAGACTATGCTACGGCTAAGGATCTGCTACAGGAACACTTTGGGAATGAACATAAAGTTACTGCAGCATATATGGAGAAAGCCCTCTGCTGGCCAGTAGTAAAGCCTGAGGATGTCAAATCTCTCCATGCCTATACCCTCTTTTTGTGTGAGTGTTGTAATGCAATGGAGGACATAGGGTACATCCCAAGTCTCTTAATTGCATCCCCGTTTCCCTCACTTGCGTCCTTTCCTTGCGTCTTAGTCCCACCCACCAGGGATGCATGGCGGAAACTTAGCGAGGAGAGAGGAAATGAGGAATTATGTTTTAAGAGACATGAGACGTCCTTTTCTCAGTTGCATCACGTGAAGCGACGTCTCTTTCTGATGACGGTGGCACAGCTGGAGCTACTGACAGCAGGCTATCTGCCAGAAAGGGTGTTATTTCAGCTCAAAGCAAGCAGGTTTGTAGCTCTAACCCGTGGAGACTTCTAGCAGAAATCCCTGAATAACTGACCGCTACATTCATACACAAGCAATAGCCTCCACCACCTGCCAAAGTTACTTTGATTATATTTCCATAATTTATTACAGACCGAAATAAAGTGTATAGATGAATAGTTCATTAGCACAAACAGTAAAAAGCCATCCTTAAAATGAAAAATGCAACACCCGTTTCAATAATATTGCCGTATTAATAATAAAGTAATATGAAATAAATAAAGACAAAAAAATGTTATTTCTTGAACAAAAGTGACCTTATATCAACTGGCCAAGACGACATTAATAAATATTTCCTGGATTGCAGATGATAAACTCTTTACGAAAAGCAATACTAACAGATATGTGTTCATGCTAGTTAACCCTTCACATGTAATACAGTTCACTCACTGCCATTCTGCAGCTGGATGTAAGACATCATTAGGTGTGTTGATACACCAGCTGTAACTCATGAAGTTAATGAAAGAAGAAGGTATGAGGCCTATGTAAGTGTCAGACAAAAGATTTTCACCATACAGCAAAGATGTCTCTGAACTTGGTGCTATGTGCGACAGCCACATTCAATATGCTCCTGGAAGAGCAGGAGCGTTCACGGCGCAGAAGAGCCCAAATACAGCGTGCCATCATGCATTTAATGGTAAGCATCATACTTGCTTCAATTGTAATGCTTTATGAGTGGTTGCACAAATAAGAATAATTAAATGTAAACTAACTTCATATCACATTTTAGAAAAGCTAGGTGTGGGAAGTAACTATTTCCTGTATTTTGTAGATGGAGATGGACCAAGAGCCCGTACATGCTCTTTTAAATCCTCATGTGCCAGCCCTTGCTGTGTTCTTTGATGGTCAGACAGACCTCATACGTGATTGTAGGCTGGGGCGCCAGTCCATGGAGGCCCTTTTGACAATTCTGCCATCAAAGAACACTCAGGACTGGTCACATGAGGTACATGTACTGATCACTGTTTACTGGTTGGCACACGGCCTATCATACAGTGTGGTGTCCCGGGCCTTTAATGTCCCCAAGTCTACAGTCTGCAGACTGGTGCACAGTGGAGTGCAGAAAATAGCTGCCCTTCACCGCTGGAGCACTGGATGAGGTTGGCCACGCATTTGCACAGCTGGCCAACAGCCCGGTGTTCTCCAGGTGTGTGGGTGCCATTGATGGCTGCCATGTCCGCATAAAGACCCCCCCAGGACCGGATAGCCAGGATTACCTCAACAGAAAGCTCCTCCCATCCATACAATTGCAAGCAGTATGCGATGGGAAGGGCCTCTTCATTAACACCTTTGTGGGGTATCCTGGCTCCGTCCATGACACCAGAGTCTTGAAGAACAGCAGTATCTACCGAGAGGCTCTGTATCCTCCCTCAGGTAAGTCTAATTCAAGTCTTTAATACATCAATACCATCAATTACTGAAAGAAATAGTAATTACTTTCACATTCTCTACAGCATACTTTATTTTGGGTGATGGTGGCTACCCCTGCATGAATAGACCTGTCACCATCATCACCCCATATAAAGAACCGCTGCAAGGGAGGGTGCAGAGCCGCTTCAACCAGCATCATGTAAAGGCCCGTTACATCATAGAGCAGGCCTTTGGGATGTTGAAGACTCGGTGGAGGTCGCTGTTCTTCAGGGCTCTGGAGGTCGACCACACCTTTGTCCCCCAAGTCATCACTGCCTGTGCAGTGCTACACAACATCTGCCTCACAGCGGGGGACATCCTTGAGCCAACTGAGGATGTTGGGGACATTGGTGTGGTTCCACCACGTCCAGTGAGGGGGGAACGAGGCGGACATGGCCAGCGAGACCAACTGGCAGGGCAGCTCTCCGCACCACTTGTGCACCCTGTGGAGTTGCAGGACCACGATTATTTGTAGACTTGGGGAAATGAAGGCCTGGGACACCACACTTTATGATAAGCCGTGTGCCTTTGAAGCACCTCTTTTAGTTAGTTATGGATATTTCTAAGTTGCCTTTAAGTTTGTGTTGTGTTGTGCATTTGTCTTCTAAAATATATTAAAGTCATTTGTGTACTGTATACAAATTCTCATCATTGCTGTTTGTTCCCAACATCTCCTTACCTGTTTAGGAAAGTCTGCATTTTTATGACAATTTCGCTCAACACATCTTTTACAGTTTGTGCTGATAAATGTAAAGGTGTATAAATATATACATGAAATGATAAACTGTCCTTTTGAGAACTCTGGAAAAGGAATGTTTAAAGACACCTTTGACTTATGGAACTACCATCATTGACCCGGGACTTGACACCAAAGCGAAATGTTTTTACACAACTCAAAATTTATTTAGAAGTCTTAAAAAAAAATTAAACCCTTAACACAAAACTGGCCAACACATGACAAAATAAATAAATCCTCAATAAAAATAAATAAATAAAAAGTAAATTTTTTTTTAACCAACTCCTCAAATAAATTTTAAACTCTTGCAGTGTTTGCCTGAGTCGCTTGGAAACGCTCCTCCTCCTTCTGGGCCTCCTCTTTCAAAAAGGCCATCAGGTCCCCCCGAGTGGCCCGTCTTTTTCTGGCAGGGAGAGGTGGATGGCTCATCGTCCTGCTCGGTGGTGGTACAGCTACTTGTGCCAGGCTGTGCAGAATCCTCTTCCTCACATGCCTGGCCACAAGTAGCTGCCCCAGCTCCAGAGGATGATGAGCCACTACCACTGGGGGCCACATCAGCCACAGGTTCTTGTTTTCCCCCCACACATGAGTCCATCAGGACTGGGGGCACCATAGAGGGCCGCCTCCCAATGGCCTCATGCATGAGGGAAAACCATGTCCAAGTAGCTTGCGTGGCCTCCCCTCCATCTGTCCCCGTCCCAGTGGGAGGATTCTTCAGCTCCTATAAAATATAAAAGGGGATTTATCAGTGTCAAAGCACTGGGAAGGGATGCATTACGTCACTAGTGCTTTACATGGAAGTGAACTGAACACCTTATATTTCCTTTTTAAATTGTCCCACTTTTTTGACACTTGTGTGGCAGTCAGTTGACCCTCAACTTCAAGCATCTTTATGATCTCTCTGTAGAGTACAACAAAACATGTAAAGTTACGGCATTCCTAGTATGATCCCAGACACATCATATTGCTGTTTCATAGAAGGGCATCTGTTAATTGGCTGACAGATACAAGATCTTATTCACCTGTGAAACTGTTATTCAAAGTCTATGTTATGAGCAATATGTTTATTATCACATACAGTATACCATTTGATTCAGGCCAGTCTCACATGCAAAGTGAGGGGAAGAGCCTGAGTGTGGTGACTAACAATAAGTTACATACATGATTACAGCACACAGAGTAGGCCCGTGGACAATGGTAAAAGCGTGACATTGCATTGTTTATTGATGCAGACATCGCGTAGTCTAAACTAATGTAGGTTTGTTATCTCACCCCCAGGCCTTCTTGGCTGTCTGCCTCTTCCCCGTGAAGAGGTGATCATTTTCGGATCTGCATTGGATCAGTAATTTTGTAGATTCTTCTGTCCCTGTTGAATGGCAGACATTTCATGTCAGTACACAGGCACACATTATTTCACTCACATATACAGAACTACGAATACATTAGTATGAATTCTGATACATACATTTTGCTGTAAAACACACTCATCAAGAAAGTGCTGTTATGACACAATTGAACGGGTTGCGGATAAAATAAACGTAAGTCCGTGCTGCATTATATTTGAAAACCACATCAGATAACTGGTACTTACACTTGTGTTGCTTCTCCGCCATCTCGTTTGAATTTCCCAGATGTCAATAGGAGGCGGCGGCAGCGGACCACGCTGGCTTTTTAAGCTTCACGACTTCCTGGAAGTCTGTTCTCGTGGGTCCTCGGTCATGGCTCCTCCGAGGTCCCTCCTCCATCCTCGATCCTCGCTCCTCCGAGCTACTTTAGAGCTTTGGGACAGCCGTCAATATGGTGGCGCAGAAACAACTTCCGGTTCAAGCGAGGATCGAGGAGTGAGGAAATGACAATTAAGAGACTTGGGATGTACCCATAGAGTACATGAAAGAACTGGATATGCCAGCGAATATGAGAATGGTGATTCTGAAGCTTCCATACAAGATAAGACAAAAATGGAGAATCTCTGCATGAGCTACTGGAAAAACTCAATAGCAGAGCACAGTTCATTGATATTGTCACATTCATCAAGCGTGAAGTCAAAATAGTGTCTGACCCAATGTTTGGGGACATTCAGAATACACAACTTTGTACAGTAAACAAAAATGTGAACAGGATGAAATCAGAATTGACGCCAAGTTTCAAAAGAAACAGTTTTGCAACTTCTGTCACCGTTGAAACCCGGGCCATTGAAGAATCAAGAAGGTTTAATCATGATAAACAACAAAGTAGTTAATCTGCAAAGAACTCCAGCTTTTGTTTGTGTTGCTCTCGACCTCACACACTGGAGATGTGTCCACGACGTGGAGTTGTCGATAGGTACCAACGCCTCCAAAATGCTTGAGCCCTGGGGAGGCGTTGAGCCTTGGGGAGTGGTCAACAGCCACTCCCCAAACGGACCGTATGCCATTAAGTGTCAGGGTTTAGGCAAAAAAAAAAAAAATCACGGAGACTGGGATTCTGGATTGGCGGCAGCAGGGACCAGAGAAAGCTGGGACCCAGCGGGAACAGGAACAGGAGATCTCTCCGGCCCAGCAGGAACAGGAACAGCAGTCGGATGGACCGCCGACAGTACACGTGGAGCTGGAGTCGTCCGGACCGCCGGCAGGACACGTGGAGCTGGAGTCGGCCGGACCGCCGGCAGGACACGTGGAGCTGGAGTCGGCCGGACACAGGAACCGGAGGTTGCTGCTTCTCTGCGGCAGTCAGCGGTGTTCAGGAATTCCCTAGCCCAGTCAGACAAAGAACCCACCAGCCATGGCATTGATGATGCCTCCCTATGTGTCAACCTCAGCGCAGCCTCTTCTATTTCCCTAAAAGGAGCTCTCCACTCCCCATAAAAACATAGGAGGGTATGACTTAAATGTTTAATGCTCCTCTTTAAATAATCCATCTGCTGGGACCATTTTGAGGTCAGTTCATGTCAGGGTTTAGGCAAAAATGGTAGCAAGGAATCAACCGAAACATAGAGAAACAGAGGGGAACAGAGGGACGTTTGACGATGATTTTAATTATCAAGAAAATGTTATAAACAAAACTTGCAGAGCAGGGGAATAAAAAAAATGTGTAACGAAAAACATACAAGGAAAACCACAACGGGTAAAACACAAAAACAGGATAAGGTAATTTTGACAAAAAACACGAGGGTAACATACATGATACAGGGAATGATACAGGGAACACAACAGGGAACACAGCAGGGAACACAGCAGACGAACCGACACTGAGACAGGGGACACACAGGGTTTAAATACACTGGGGAGGTGCAGGTGATTAGACACAAAAGGATTCAATCAGGGGTGGGGCAGACAATCACACAGGCGGGAAAACATATAAAGGCAGGAAGTGAAGTGAACAAGGGACACAAGTGGCAGGGGAATTCAAAATAAAACAGGAAACCAACTAAACTAAAACCCAAGACCGTGACATTAAGACCCTATTGGGGTGGGTTATTAATGGTCACCTTCAAGGATGCAGTGATAAGCGGTGTGAGAGTCACTACCCTGCTGCTACTGTTAACAGGATTTCCATACACAACTTGGAGGAGTTGTAGAATAATCAGTACAACCGTTATTTTGGCTTCTAATGAAAGGACATTAGAAGACAAAATAGAGATGTCAAGAGATGATGTGAAATTCATGGAAATCATGAAATATTTACTCAAGCTTTATGATGGGCACTTGAACCTTCCCTTCAAGAAAGAAGAGGTCTCTCGGCCAAACAATTAACGTGTTGCCAAGCAGCACATTCTTGGATTAAAGAGAAGATTTGAGAGAAAGGATAAGTTCTAAATGGAATACACCAACTTTCTTAATGATGTCATTAGTAAGGGGAATGCTGAACATTTGCCTGAACATCTGTCCAGATGGGCCCAGGCTTGATGAGGAGCTGTTCAAGGCAGGCGTCTATCTTCAGTCCCATCCTCCGTTTAAAAAGGCAGAAGTATTTGTTCCGATCTAATGGAAAGGTACGGTACATTTCACTCCATGGAGTGTACCATCCTAAGAAAGGAACCAACTTTATTGGTGCTGAAAGGAAGCCTAGAACATGTGTCCGAACAAGTTTTCCAGTTCGCCCCTTGGTGGCTTAGATATAAAATTAGATATTTGTTAAAGTCACTACATCCATTATGCATTTGCATTGTTCACAGCTGATGATATGTCACAGAAAGTGCTGTTGTAGTAGTTGTGCAATACTTGATTGTATTGGTATCAGTGGCGGGCCGTGCATTTTATACCTGGGCCTTCTGTGCTGTCCTACTACAGTTGAACAGCTACAGTGCAGATACATGAATCCGTGCATGACAGGATGCTGCGTCATTAACGGACAATGCATAGTCAAATCAACATAATTAACACAATGACAACCACAAAGTCATAAGAACCAGTCACATATATTCATATGACAACAAAGCATGACAAATCAATCCAGCAAACCTGCAGCGGATCCACGCATTCCACCACACAAGAGCACGAGCCATTCAAATATTATTCATAAAAAAGACACGATAGAGAAATGAACAGTAGTAACGTTACTGCAGATGTAAAAAAACAAGTTTGTCACTTACCGAATGCTGTTCAAACCTCTTTCTACCGAGAGCCCCCTTTAAAGGGGCCTAGAGGGGGGTTAGAGGGGGCGACAGAGTACACACATGTAGTACAATTCACTTTTGCGAAACGAATAACATTATATTTTATGACATATATACCTATGTAACGAAGATATTCTGGGCGAAACAACCATGGGAGCCATTTTACTCACTCAAAACAGTTATACACAAACTAATTCAATAAACTAGAAGATTTACCACAATATCACGTATTTTTCGCCAGGACACGGCGAACTACGCATTCCGTTTGCAGATCCCAACACAAAGCTGGCCTCTATCATGGCCAATGCATAGATCAGAAAGCACGAGGATTCGACCGCGAATCCACCCATATCTTCCAAATTCCTCTCCGTGAAACCATTAAAAAGTTACAGCCAGAAAGCCAACAAACAACAAACCTCTCCACAGCAAACTAATTTAAACGCATCGTACCTTGAGGTGATTTTCTTGAAGAAAAACACTGGAAATTGATGGTAATCCATTTCAGACGTGTTCTCCCCCTGTTTCTTTGTGTGTCTGTGAGAAAATCGCGCTTCTGGGTGCAAGTATGATGAAATGGTCATCGTTTTACTGTTGGGCGAATCATTTTACGCTCGGGGGTGGCACGGCACGGTTTTGGATTTTTAGTGGCTAAAAAGTCTGTCAATCTACTCAAGAACCCGCCTACTGCTTTCCTGAGTCTCTTCCGCATTGAACAAGGTGTCACATGCTGAAATCCGCCAATCATAGTCTTAGAAAGGGCTCCATAGACACAGACAGAGACGAGAAAATTCCATGGAGAGATATGAGCACCCCCAGAGAGCTCAAAATGGCTCAAAATGATGCCAAACTGCTGTATTAGATGTATTGAACACTAATAGTGATAAAACAAGTGAAATATATAGTTATATAGTATATAAAATTAGAATAGCACAGCGCAACAGCTGGTTCCAAAAATGAGAATTTGGCTTGACCCTGCCTGACCTCTCCATACTCAAACCTCTATAACCTTGGCCTGCTTCACTCAATCTAAGTAGTTGTGGAGACTTCAGACATGTTGTGCTATAATTGTGGCATATTTTTAGGCTTGGATCTGCATTATTTCAAATAAATAATATCAATAAAATTGCTTTTTTTGTTTCAGGCTAACCTGAAAATGTTCAATTTGAGCTGTGTTCCATCTTCATTTAGTATTAACCAGTAACATATAATAATGGTAACACTTGTGAGATTTGCTCAGATGTGTAAATATCAGTGTACAACATCAAAATGATTCAAATAGACCTTGTAGTTAAAGATCTACACTCTCTTTAGTATGGGTATGCAATTTTCGAGCAGAGGCCTAAAAATAGGGCTAGGTTTTATTAAAGACAAAGTCCATCCTCCTTTCTTTGTTGACAAAGAGTTTACATCATTTCAGTTCCAGTAAGAAGTCCTTCTCGATTCATGGACACTAGTGACAGTCGAGCCTCCCCAGTTGTATTTCGCCGGGATCCCACCTCCGCTGGCGGTTGTGGAGCTCCGTTTCCCTGCGAACGTGTTCGTTGATCTGTAGATCCACTCGGGTTTCTCCAAAAGTTTTCAAAATCACCATAGTGTCCTGCCGTGCTATGGCGTCCTCAGGTTAGTATAGCATAGCTCCAAACACCAAGACGCTCAGTTAAAATGAAACACATTCCCAGCCGTAAAATGTTTGGGCTGTCAGCCAGGAACACCGTTCATAAAAATAAATAAACTACACCAAGCAAAACCCTACAATTTTTATAATTTCTTCCATATCTTTCAATTTTAACTCTTACTACTCCAACTAACTTCTGCCAGCTTCCTTAAATTTCACATTACTCACGTGCTGGCCCACTGACCAATCACGGCGCACGTTAATGCTGACGTACTTAGGAGGCTACCTCGGTGCCACTGGCACGTCAAAGAATACGCCCAACATGTCAAACTAAAGATCTGATTGGTTGAAGACTATGACAATCAACAATATCGTCCCCATTTACTTTAATCTGCAAAGTCTACCTAGAGGGCATAGGGCCTCTCTCTTACCGAGAGACATAGAGGTGAAATCTGATTGGATAAAAGCTCTCCTTAAAACAAGCTGCACTGGAAGAAGCACTGCAGGCTGGAAGCAGAGCAATATAGGAAGACAGTAGCTGTGCAATGAGAAAATAAGCTAATGGGAAAATAATTATAATACATGTGGTGTATTTGTGAAATATTATTAAATTATAAAATAGCTATAACTTTGTGATTCTGTTTAGGCCAGCAGAGAAGGCTTAGCTGGCCCTGACGGCCCACCACTGATTGGTATTGTGTTTGGTTGGTTCAGCTTTCTTGTTGACCATTTTCTTGTGTTGTCACTTTTTTCCCCAAACGACTACAGAGCCAACTGATATTCGGACACTTGTGTTCAGAGGGCTTCCTATTATGCTCGGTGACAATCCCACAGACTTCTACAAACCGGCCTTTGTAAGTAACCTCTTACTTTCTCAAAGAGTATGTAAAAGGACAATGACGGTATTGTTTAGAACTGTGACCATTATTTGATGAACCCTGCGAGCATAGTTTTTTACAATTAAAAAATACCACTTTGTTCCTTATAACTAGTACAATCTGTCTATTCAGTCAGTTTCTGTGTGATCTGGTGAGGTTTCATGTCAACCAGGATCTCCCCTGTCTCTTACTACCCCAATAAAATGATGCTGGATGGGTGATCTTTTGTGGAGCTCAAACCATTTAAGAATTACACTAGGAAACTTTATAGCAAGCAACAGCTCTTTCCAACCGCTTTGGGTGATCTGTCAGCAGTCATAACCAGTTCAAACCGTCCCTCATGTGTCCGATTCTCCTGTAACTAGGCTACAATGCTTAACATTATTGACAGTTATTTAATGAGAAATGTCATAATTGTGTTCTTATGTTGTTATAATTTTTTGAGGACTCGGATGATGATGACTCATTCCGCCACATTGACATTGGGATCCACCTCATTGAGAATAAAGGTGCTGTGCTCTCATCTTCCCTACATCTCAGTCCGGCCTGAGATCATTGTTGAAGGACAAGTTGTGATGGACAACATTAAAGACCTGCCAAAAGCTATGTGCCTTCTGTTTGGACTTGCATATGCACTGCATCTGATCTAACCTAGTCTATGAAGCTCACGTTCCAGTTCATTCAACAGGTACTTCTCATGTTGGGTCGCAGTGAACTAAAACCACGGTTACAAACCTTGACGAACCAGCTTGCAATGTAAAGAATTTATATCAAGTCTACTGTGAAGAGCCATGGCTGCTTGCAGCCATGCAGTTGCAGCCAGGAAGTAGGTGGTGTCAAAGGAAGCCACACACACACACACACTCAAAATACATAAGATGCTGCCATTTAAAAATGATTGAGCAGTGCCTCTTTTTTTCTACCTGTCTGAGTGCAAATATTTACATTCCAGTGCGTGTGTATTATGAGGATTGTAGTTCGGTAGCGTACATATGTTATTTTTGTACTAATGTTTAGGTCTTACTTGCAGAGACACCTCAACCTTATATGGGTATTATTGAAAGACAAATGCTCACATGGGCACTTGTGACGGCTCTACTGCTGTCAGCTATCTACATAGCTATGATGACATGTCAACATCTCACCAGTCAACACTGAGGCAGGGAACATTATATTATTGTCCCCACGTTGACCCTAATAGCCCCTCCAAAACTTAACGAGTCTTAAAATACAACACAAAAGCCTCACATGGTTTCATTCCCCTTTGTTTGACATGTCTGGTTTAGAGCATAGTCCCAAGTGCCTACCAAATTTCATACATCTAAGTGAAACGTAGCGCTCGGGCTGCTATTTTGAATATTTGTAGGGGGCGCTATCGAGGCAATTTTTGACGGCAAAGGCCAAAACCTATATTAAACATTTCTTTTCATCACCTTCCATGAGGGCCATGAGTTTTTGAGCATCCCAAGCCACAGAAAAAGCAGCTTCCTTTTTCATGGTGAATACTGCGTTGCCACGGCAACAGCGTTAAATGAAAACTCACAATATTCATGATGAAGTATCGTAAATGTCTTCAGGCTTCCCTTACAAAATTTGAGGTTGATCTGGTCAACTGGCTAGCAAGAGTACAACAAAGTACAAAACGTGTTATTTCCTTATGCCAGTAGTTGGCGCTTTGACTATGTAACATTTTTGGCATGGAAATGTGCTCAGGCCTAGACCAACATCATGCGTAAGAATTTTTGGGCAGATTGCATAAAATACCTTGGAATTACAACAACTTCCTGTTTCATGACAAATGGCGCAAAATGGGCGCCACGCCACGTAAAGCTCCTTTCATGAAAACTCACCATTTTTAGAACTTTTCATCATAAAGGTCTTTTGATCATCCTGACCAAATTTGAAGTTGATCGCATAAATTGTAGGAGAAGTTCGTTAAAGTTTATAATACATAATTCCGACACCCGTATCAGACTTCAATGGTCTCGTACAGCCACCATTTAGCAGATGATAGACAGCTATTTGTAATGACGTACTCCTTGCCCAGCAGCTTCATGTTTGACGCTGGGAGGTGTACAGACTGTTACCACATGGTTGTTTCCAGGTCACTGCTAATCCTCTCCAATCTTCTTTTCTCCTCATTAGCCATCTTAACCACTCCTTTTCCTGCTGCGCTCACAATGAAGCCTATCTTTGACCAATTCTGTAGAAGTCAAATTTTACACGCCGTAGTTTGAACCTAAATTTGGTACAGGAATTACTGCTAAATTCTAATATGTAGTGGTGTGACACATAAAACAGCCATTTTGATCAACAGAGGAACTCGAAGCTGAAGCTGGATGCAGAATAAAGAGAAGTGGCTTTGAGAACAGCCAAGAATGGACCATTTCAACAAGCAAAATCCTCAGTGTGCAAGTTACTGTGCATGGCAATATGGTTTCCTAATTCTGCAGCAATAGCATTTTTCTATGTGACGGAGACTGAGCAGGTGAGATAACCTGGTTGGAGACTGTGGAGCCAAACATCAGAAGATTCTTCAGCAAAATATCAAGACGGAAATCAAGTAAACAACATCTTTGACAGGTACATACACAGATTACTCACTGAAGACTTGCAACTACCCTTTTCTCTTCAAAAGCATTTTCTTTGCTGCATGATAGTATTACATATACAAAATATACCTCATTGTAGCTATTTTTAGAGTGAGTGAAAAATTCAATCTAATTTTTTTGATGTTTTGTTCAGCTGACATGAAATCTTGTGAAGTCGGGTTTGTGCTCACTCAAAATGTATTTGTAATAACGTGGGGTTGAAGAGATATATATTAGAGAACAAAACTGCAGGTTTTTTAGTAGATCATACAGGTATTATTATGCATTACTGATGTATGCATTACCAGAGCTGGACTTACTATCCTTCTCAAAAGTACTCTCATAATTTAGTATTGTACCTCCGTAGTGTACATAGTAGACCTGCAAAAGATGTTTTACAGATATATTGTACTACAGAATGGTCAAAATCAGGGCAGTGATTTAATAAAGGTGTGTATGGCCTTAGTGGAAGGTGCAGGAGTCATGAAGCAGACCGAGAGTCCAAAGATCAGGTTCAAAACTGGCAGGTACCAAATAACAGATATCAGTTATCAGGCAGCACATAACTGAATACAGAAGCTAGAAAGCCAAAGCAAAAAGCACATTGCAACTTTTATGACCTGGCAGGAAATTATTGGAACTGGCTCAGTATATGAACTGGAGTGGGGACAGGTCGGTAGATGGGTGGAGCAGTCAGGTGATGGGGACATCTGAGGGATCTGGTGGAAAATGGCTGAAGGATTGTGTGGAATAGGGAATGTGGCTGAAGAGGAACAAGAGAGAGAGAGAGAGACACTTTCATTAGACCCCTCACGCGCACCAAACTCCATTTTTCCAGAATGTAATGCAGGCTTTCTGTTGTGAAAAATTAACACTATGATATACAGAATTACAGAACAATTAGAGGTGAAAATCACAAATCACTATGCTGATATGAATCACTTCATACAGTTCTGTTCGAAGATACATAGTCACTGACTGCATAGTTTGTTAACTGTTTTCCTAAGCTAAGCAATTGCATTACAGTTCAACTGCACTTCACAAGTACTTTAGTAAGTGAAGGACAGCGTATCAGAAATAGTGGGCTAAATCTGGCCTTCAACAAAGATTATTTGGCCAACACATTAAATCTCAAGATTTTCCTTGGCACTGAAGCCAGAAGAAGAATTCAAACATCATCAGTTTTACAAATCTAATTCCACTTCTGATTTTGACACAGTTTCAGTAACTATTCAAGTAACATTATTCGGTTGAAATTAAGATACTTGAGAACAAGATAGTTTAGATCAGGGGTGCCCACACTTTTTCGGCTTGCGAGCTACTTTTAAAATGTCTCAGCAGCGCTGGGGCCGTGGAGCAATGGCCCACAGGAGGCGGGTCTGTGCCAATCAACGTCCTCAAATACATTCAGCATTGGGCCAAATTTGTATGGCCCGAGCTGGGCGTCCTAGTCAGGACTAGTCTCTACAGGCGAGCGCAAGCACTACTCCTCCAAGACCCGTTTGAGAGGAGAACTTTGGCGGAGAAAGAGCTGATCACAGATCAGCCTGACCTCACAATCAGACAGCAGACTAGCGGGAAAGGGAAGCAGTACATACGAAGCTTCTCTAGTAGCTGTACACCAGACAGGTTTGGCTAGCTGGATGCAGTCATGCTAACAACTTATTTAGCTTTTTAAAATAACGGGGACAGATCCAGCACAGACAGTTACGGGAGTGAGGGATATGAAGCACCTGTCTGAGAAATGAATATATAGTTGTAAATAAATAATTTTATATATATATATTTATTTATATATACATGGATAACTCTGTCAAGCTACCATATTAGGCAAAGTGAACATATTTTCTTCTACATAGTTGTCCTCAGTCTCATTTGCTTAACTTGGTCATGGAGGCATCAACATTTAATTGAGATAAATTAACAGTGAAAACTCATCATAGCTTAATTTAACATCAGTATTCCTAATTACACTTCATGTTTACTTCTCC
>NW_022280087.1:1572621-1602633 GCF_004355925.1 Anarrhichthys ocellatus | reverse complement strand
AAATAAAATGAACTTTTTTGATTTTAGCAAATGGCTGCAATGAAACAGAGTGAAAAATTTAAAGGGGTCTGAATACTTTCCGTACCCACTGTACGTATGTTACTGCTTCAGTCTCTCTCTTTCAAACACTCAATCCAGAGTTAATGGTTTTTGGAACAGTGGAAAGACTAACAAAGGTGGTTTTGATGAGTTTTATTTAGTTTCTGTGGAGTTTGAATGAAAAGAGTTTTACAATGATCAGCGAGGTAAAATCACTCTGTCAGTGGAGGCTGTGGGATTTGAGGAGTGCATATAACGACAAATAATTTGGATATGATTTTCTTTTCGTAGCTTTGTCGATAGTGTGTTAATTGTTTTGCACTTTGATCAGTTGTAGTGAGTTTTCAAATTCCTGTTTTTATTCTTATATAAAACTAATGGTTATAATTCACAGCAAGATCAAATAAGAATTGGCAGATAAAATAATTAAGAAAAAAACTGTAAAAGTGAGTCTTGAGAGATGATTTAAAAGACGGCAGTGAGTTTTCTAGACTTAGTTCCTAAAGTAGGCTATTCCAAGGGGTTGTGGCACTTCAAATCCCCTTTCACCCTTGGTCTTCAGCCTTGACCGTGGAATAGGTAACGATGCCTTGTCAAAGGACCTCAGGCTACGGGTTGTTGAGTAATAATTCAGAAGGTCAGCCAGGTAGCTCGATGCCATACCACGCAGGGCCTTAAAAGTCAAGATTAAAATTTTTAAATCGATTCTAAAATGGACAGGAAGCCAGTGAAGGGAAGCTAAAATTGGGGTGAAATGATCACGTGAGTGTGGCAGCTGCGTTTTGGACAGCCTGAAGACTTGTAATCATGTTTAAGCTAAGGCATGTAAACACAGAATTACAATAATCAAGATGTAATGAAATCATGAATAAATTACGTTATGAATGAATTTGAAGATCATTAAATGTAAGAAATGCCAAGAAAAGAAAAAAGACAGCCCGGTACTGTTAGTCAGCCACCAGGCTGTCTGAGAGTATGACATCATGGACATGACATCATGGACCACCTGCCTGTTTTAGAATGCAGCACTTGTAATATTAGATATTTCCTGCAATAATTGTTCATGTTAAAGGGGCATGGCTTATACTTTGTTGTCATACTCAGTGTTTCTCTTCAGTATTGTGCTAAGTGATCTGTTTCTCAGATGGAGAGCTTTATACGGGGACGGTGGCAGACTACAGGGGGAACCGGCCAGTCATCTCCCGGCACCTCAGTGAGGGCCGGCGTGTTGACCTGAAGTTGGATGATACATTAGGATGGCTGGAGGGTGAGTGTGTTGTTGGTCAAAATGAAATTTATGGTAGTCATAGCAGTTGGGAAGAGAATTGTATTGATGTATTAATGAACGTGTTTGGACTGCAGTTATTTTGACAGTTGCTGAGTACTTGATAATTGCTTAGTTCTTCATTTGAGGTAGCATGTGAGGGATATGAACTTTCAAAACTGAGAATAAAAAGATAATATAAACTAAAACAACAAAAGAGCACAAGACTTGTGTGGGCCATGGTTAGAGACCTGAATATACCCAGTTGGCCAAGTCAACACCCCAGCACTTGTCAATCCTGTCAATGTTTTGAAATGGCTTAAACATTGACCACAGTTGTTTATGAAAGTAGTATCATGATTTGAATTATGGATGAGTCAATTATTGTGCCCTTGTTCCCAATCAGTCATTTAATATTGAATATCTTCTAATACCAAGTCCCGATCAGATACTTCAAGTCCATTTAAGCTATTGAAATCAATCTAATTGCAGTATGAAAAGTTACCTGTATCCAAGCTGGTCCCAAATGTTTTTATTTAATTAATAATTTATACAAAATCAAAAGTATGATAAAACAAACCCTCTCTGTAATTGTTTTGGCCTTGTCGCTGTCTCAAAGGAATTCTCTCTCCCTTAAAAGTGTTTCTGAGTTACTTGAATGAACTGGATTCTGTTGAGTGTTTATTTTCGTTGTCTGCAGATCTTTTGCACATATTACAGTAATGAATTACTCTTTTTGGCTTTTTGGTCGCAGTACTTTTGTTGAACTAATAGTGGCGTGGGCAGTTTGGGGGTCATTGGCTCTCCACCGATCTGTGTCTGTGCTGTCTGCGGTGAAACACCATGCACCATAGATTACAGTCACTCCAGACTATCTGAAATCAAGTGCACAGAAATTAGGTAAATAACATCACTAAATGGTCTCATACTGCATTTTGCAGTTTATGGTGTGTAGTGTTTCGTCGCTGGTCAGGGCGGAGTGCAGCGCAGTGGAGGAGAGATGGACAAGGGAGAGTTGACGATTTGACGACGGCTACACTTGTTGCGTTGCTGTGCATAAAGGCTTCAGAAGTAAAAAAACAACTGTGTGACAGCTGACGTAAAAAGGAGGATCGGAACGGGCTCAGTAGAGCAGATACCGATCATTAAAAAATGCCTTGAATACATTCCCTATTTACTGTAGGTGTTATGGCAACTTTGAAATGTCCTTTACATCATTAAAAAGACTGTTGGCCAACAGGGGGGTTTATGCATGGACTCAATGTATCCCAGACACAAATTTAGGGATAAGCTGTAACATATTGTTTTATATGAATGATTTGACATATTTCCACAAACTTACATCTTGGGAATACTTTTTTATCTATTTGCTGTAGATCCAACCTTCATCAGATCCAGTTTCATTCCTGATGAGGAGAAAATCTACTTCTTCTTCAGTGAAGTGGGCAGAGAATATGACTTCATCGACAAATTTATTGTTTCTCGTGTCTCTCAGATCTGCATGGTAAGGGTAAAAGAATGGGCCTCATGCAAGAACCACTCATACACGCACATTTGTTTTTAGGCGGCACATACAAGTGACATTTTTCTTGTAATTAAAATTTTGTCTTGGGTACTAACTAAATTCAGGAGTGGTCCAGACCTGTCCTACAGGTAGTCTGTGAGCCAAAGTACATGAATACGTTCTATTCTCATGTCCCTGTGTTTTCATTCTTGTATGTATTCACTCTTACTTGTTCATGCTCATACACTTAACTCACACAATCATACATTCTTCAAATGCATTCATGCATATAATGTATTAATTTAATATTCTAAAGTATATACACTCTGTCAGGGTTCAACACTGTTTTTTTTTTTTACACTTGCCCAATCGGGCAAAAGAAAGTGGGGAAAAAAGTCTAGTTTGTCAGAGGTATCCAGGTGGGGGGGGAGACCAAACTCCGACATACTGCTGTGTCTGAAATACAGTGTAGGTTACAACAACAGCAGGTTGCAGTGCTGTGATGCCTTCTTCTCTTCTCATGTGTCAGAGTGATGTTGGAGGTCAGCGGACCCTGCAGCGACGCTGGACAACATTTGCCAAAGCTCAGCTGTTGTGCCAGGCTGACAATGAGCTGCCCTACAATGTGATCCAGGACATAGACACCCTCCCACCAGCAGAGGGGGCCCCTGCAGATGACACACTCTTTTATGGCATCTTCACTTCCCAGTGGTCAGTTAACTAAAGGGCAATAACCCATACAGCAACTAATGTACAATCCCTGAAGCTATGGTGGCCTGTATCAGCTGTGACTTGTGAAAGTCCTAGGGTCTCATTTATAACGCTCAAAACGGGGCCTTTAAGGGGTGTACGCCACTTCCCAAGCAAAAGTTGTGATCTACAAAATACAACTTGACAGGAGAATGTGCGCACCTGTACGCAAAATCTGACCCATGTGTACAAACATTTTGGAGACACTGGGAAATTGGCAACGCAGATGGCGAGGTGGTGAATTGAAGCCAGAAATGTGAGAGGCATCATTACAGGTATAATGATGCCTCTCCCATTTAATTTCACTTCATAGCACACGTTACTTTGCACTTATTGATCCTCTTTATCATGAACAGTCAAACCAGCAGTGTTATTTGTGTTTGTACTCGTGAGCCATAACTGTAAGCACATTTCAATTAAAAAAAATATATGAACCAACTCAAACCTCACATTCAATATCGCTTAATGTTTCATCGGCGCTATGGAAATAAGGCCAGAGACGGCTGTCGTACGATCACTCCATATCACATTATCAGCAGCTCATTTCTATGCATCAACATTGATAAGGTGCTTTGCATTGACCATTTATGGTTGAATGTGGGCGTGTAGAGGGCGGGATATGAGGCTGAATCAGCTGTGCACATTTACAGGTTGATTTGGGATTTATAAAAGGAATTTGCGCACTGGCAGGAGTAAGAAAGTTTTTAAAAATCTGAATTTGTTTTGGCGTACGTGCATATACTCTTTTCAATGTACGCAAACATTAAGTGTGGATCCCACGCACTGATTTATAAATGAGACCCCTGTTCATGCCGAGTGCTGCTTAAAGCAATGGTTCCCAAAGTGGCAAAACTTTAAATAGTTTGTCATCACATAAAAAAGAGGCCACTTTTACATTAACTACATTTTTACAAAACGTTATTAAACATACAAGTGAAGAATACACTGGATTTATCATTTGGAAAATCCTTGTTAAATATGCTGTTATGGTTAAGACTTTTCATAGTAAAACAACACGGCACCCAAGATTGTTTTATGAGCACAGCTGTAAGAAAGATTTGTCACCGTTTATGGAGATGGTGAAACAAGGTAGGAAAAACAATGGTGCCAAATAAGGGTAGGAGACTTTGAATGGTGGAGGGATGCGTGGAGCAAAAAAGAACCTCGAAATGATGTGGTCTGAAAAGAATAGTTCAGCATGTTAAATATGCTCTCGCATACAGGATCTTGTGTGTGGTAGAAACTCTGGGAGAACACACTATAGGAAGATACAGGGGTGCTCTTGCACTACTACTAACAGAATATTCTATTGAGGACAACGTACAAGTCAAGTTGGAGCAGGTAGTGCATCAACAGGAGGCTTTGTCACTGTATCTTCTGACTGAGCTGTCGTTCTTATTTATCGACACATGTATTACTCTGTTGTGTGCACCATTAGCTCTCATTCATATCGTCTTTTCTTTCCATTAACTAGGTCTGTCAATTCTGGACGGTCAGCAGTGTGTTCATTTCGCCTGACTGACATCAAATCAGTTTTCTCTGGTAACTACAAAGTCCTAAACCGGGACACATTACAATGGAGCACACGGGTTCAAGAAAAGGTTGCAAATCCAGGAGAGGTAAATGGTCCCCTCAAATTGATATGGGAATGGAACTTTAAGATGAGATTGGACTTTATCCTGAGTGAAGTTGACGTGCAACAGTTATAGCAATATAAAGCTAAAAAGTATTGAACAAATGCAAAAGCCGGAAGTGAGCAACAATGGATGTTGATAATGAAACAGGCCTACAATTACACTCGTATGAACCAGGCCTGAATCGATCGCAGAATTGATCACCGGCAATAGGTACATAATGCATGCCGGTCAGATGTGTGACTGACTTGATCCCAACTTACTCTAACGTCATGCACACTATGGGCAATGATAACTTCATGAGGTCGCTGCAGTTCTTAGCGCCAGGCACTTCAGCTGCTTTCCACCAACTTTGCAGTGGGTGTACTGATAGTTCCATTAGCTATTAAACAGAAACAATGGTGCTCACTTGCTCATTCACACAACTGAACACATACTCTCCCTGGGTTTATGCCTGTAGTCGGTTAATTGCAACAAGACTGCTCGTTTTTATTAAGTTAAACGTGCAGTCTTTAGGATTGTATTACTACAAGGAGTAAAGTATTAGTGTTTTACTCACAAATATTTTATTGCAGATACAGTAACAAGTGTAGTTGCCGTCAACTTGAGTATCCTTCACTTCACCTGTTTCTCTTCACCACCAGCAGAGAAAATGCGTGCTGCGGTGTGAAAATAAATGACACCAAAACATAAAAAAATACTAATAAAAACACCAGTGACGTAGGGGCTTATAAATACTACGATCTTTAATTATTTAGCACCGGTGACCAAAAGCGACCGTACCTTCAGATAACGTAAAACGCAAAAGGCTAGAGCCTGTGTCCGTTCTGAGCTGCTGGATGTAGGACTCCGTGGAAGACGACCAGCTCGCTATGTAGATATAAATGGCTTTTAAGTTAAGGAAAACATAACGATTCTTAGTGTCAGGTGATTAGACAGTGATTAAAACATAGTTATGAATATTGTATTCCATTGCTGCCAATTAATCCCCCTAATTGTTACGCACTGTAAGACCGTAAATCAATGAGACACAGGCTTACTGACTTTATCTCCAACAAGCTCAGTTCACTTCCAATGAGGAAGTTTTGATTTGAGATAGTTAATTAGCCTAAGACCTGAGCTTATTATAACAATACAGTAACTCTGTGAATAGCTTAGATCTAGGAAAATGGTGACGTCACTGAAAGAATTCAGATGCGTCAAGAGGGAAACAAACCTCCAGTTCGGATAACCTATTTAGAAAAATACGGTGGAATGTAAAATGATTATCCAAACTGTCTGTTGTAAACATTCATCACAGTTTACAGAACAACTTCCTGCCTGCTTTTTGGCCTCCTGTATAATTATTGAAGAATCGATGGCTAATTGCTGATTTGCTTGCAGATTTTTGGACGTTTCATTTATTGTGGAATACTTCAAAATATTTATTTAAAACTACTACTAGTCAATTTGCTGTGGTAAATACTTTAAAATGGCTTAATAAATATGTATTTATATTTAGAACTAGCTGTCACTCAGCTCTGTTAGCTTGATGTTTGTGAAGGGAATGAAATATGAAAATTCACTTTCGATCTATTTTAGTTGAATGAATGAATGTAGGTGCCTTATATGTAATATTAGTCTGATCTAAGTTGTATTGAATGATGTAATCAAATTGGTTCAATTAACCTTTCAGGTATCATTTTGATCCAATATAATTGTGTTCAAATTACTGTTACTGTCAAACTACTTTTTTGTGTGGTAGTGTGGACTGCACAACGCATCTGACAACGCCCTGCGCTTTGTCAAAGAAAACTTCCTAGCAGATGACAGTGTGCGACCAGTTGGAAGAAGTCCGACTATGTTATCTGCTGAGCACAACTACAGCCATCTGACTGTCCAGAGAGTCCTGGCTGCCAACAACAGAGACTACACTGTCCTGTTTCTGCTTACAGGTAGGACATGTGGGAAGCATTTCAAAATGTTTATTGTCACTTCGTTTATACAAGTATAATCTTGTAAAATGCTTTTGCTGGGAGGCTCCGTAAAAGGTAGAAAATAAATAATAAATATATAAAGATGTATAATATATAATATAATACAATACATTTAATAACAATATAGAAGCAATACAAATATCCAGCTAAGAATACAACAATAAAAAGGCTGCATGTTGCTCAGAGTTTTGGGTGCACTCTGTGTGTATGTAAGTTTGTGTGTGTGTTATTTATTTAGTTGTCTTATGGCCTGTGGAAAAGCTGTTCCTCAGTACGATACGATATACCTAATTGTATCCATCGGGAAATTAGTCTTGGACTCAAATGCTGCACGCATGATTTGACAGGTGAAGTAAATAAAGAAACAGAAAAATAAAGCAATATGTACATTATGACACGTTACACGCATTGCACATATTACACAACCACTGATAAGAACAAGCAACGTATTGCATGACCCCTCGTCATACCACCAAGCTATTTCACAACCCCTGCAGCCTCAAGCAACATTTATTTAAATTCTTATTGAGGTAGGCATACTTTTTTTTTTTTTTTTTTAAACGGTTAAGTTTACATCAGGGTACTCTATACCTCCTATCAGTGTAAGAGCTTGCACTCGATGTGGCAAATAAGGGATGGATCAGACAAGTGCTTGTCTGAGACCAGACTGCTCATACATTGACTGGAGACTGTTGTTCATTCTTCACCATAACTTTCATGGCAGTCTGTGCTAGACAAGCAAACTTCGATTTTAACTGCACAGAGATTGCCATTCCATTATGCCATTCCATTATGACATGCCATATCGACTATGCTTTCTGGTACAGCCTGGTAGAATAAGAACATAATCCTCTGATACACCCCTTACACCCAGAGTCTGCGTAAAATGTATAGTCTCTGCTGTAAAGAAGAACACAAGCTTTCAACATGGCCCTACTAGCTAACTGTGTTGTCCAAGTGAATGCCAAAGCACTTATAGGAGCAGACCTGATTGATTAGTTTGTCATGTATGACCACTGGACTATGATCCCCCACTGACCTAGGGTCCAGTACCATCTCCTCATTTAAAATGAGATAGAAGTTCTCTTTCAGTGCAATAGACTGAAAGACTTGTCTCTTTGTGCAGTAGGCTGAGGATAGCAGTGTCGTCTGAAAATTTGAATATGTAGTTCAGGTAGCTCAGATGGGGCTGAGGTGTATTAAAAGCAGAGGTAAAATCAACAAAGGCCTTGGGATCTTCCAAGTGCTTAGTAGTCAAATAGGAGATACTATCCATCCATCATTCGTAACCGCTTATCCTTTACAGGGTCGTAGGGGGCTGGAGATGATCCCAGCTGATATTTGGCAAAGGCAGGGTACACCCAGACTTCGCCAAAGTCTGGGTGTACCCAAAACACATGACTATAAAAAATTTGTGACTATAATTACTATGAAAATTAGTATTTTCTCCCAATAACAGTCAGATCCGCTGGGCTGAGACCACACTACTCTGCTATGTTTACACTGAGCGTTCGCCGGAGTTTTCGAGCACCGAAAACGGATACATTTGAAAATGCTCCCGAGGACGGATACGAAAGTTGCCTCTTTGTGTGGACGGTCGAAAACAGAGAAGTTTGCAAACAATGAGGCCCACACCCGTGTTTGCGACTTGATTGGTTCTCATCAGTCACGACGTGTCCTTCCCTGATTCGTCACGCCCCTATCACGTGACCATTTCCCCGAAAATCTTAAACAGTCTTGATTATCGATCGACTACCAGGTTAATTTAACATGGACAACTGATTACAGGCGTTGCTGACCTTGTTGTCTTTACTAGCAGCTGTTCAGTTAAATTCTGCATTTTTGCGGAGGAAGCAGCTGTTATTGGAGCGATTAGTGAGCGGCGTTGTCAGCGCTACGGACGACAGACACAAAACAGAGGACTTTGTTTCTTATTGATGCTTATTTTGTTCTACACAACTATTGTGAAGTCCAGACACAAACTATAAAGGAACAAAACATGAATTGCTCTCCAGTAGACAGACAGACAACAACAAAACAGAGGAAAAGAGTAAGAGACGTGTGTTGACCACATTTATGGACCCATAATCTAGTAAACCTGTATGTGTAAGTGTTGATTTAAAGTATATTTGATATGTGTGAGAGAGAGCAAGACCCGCAGCGTTGTAACTAAATCGGAAAAATAAACTTCTAAAACTTTCCACGAACTGTCTGTTTGAGTTCATAGAGGAAGATTTTAGAGAAGATCTTAAGTATCAAACACGACCTTTCATTATTAAAGACTACTTTATTACTCTGTCGTATTTCTTTTAACTAAGCAACCAATCTGCTTCCTGTTTACATCGGAACCCACCTGCATGCCCAGTGTACGTGAATAGTCACGTGATATTCGTTTTCAGGCGTTTTAGTCTGGACAGAGATCATTTCAAAAACAATGCTGAAACGCCGTGTGGACGGAGATCGTTTTTGTTTTAGAACGAAAACGTATTAGTGTGGATGTAGCCTGGAGACTTGGAGACAGATAACACTCACATTCACACCTACGGGCAATTTAGAGTCATCAATTATCATAAGTTGCATGTTTTTGGACACCAGAGAACCCGGAGGGAACCCACACTGACACTGGGAGAACATTCAAACTCCACACAGAAGGGCCATGCAGCCCGGGATCGAACCCAGCTCCCTCTTTTTGTATATTATATATAGCTATACTAACTTACAGGTGTCATGTGTACCGCCCTTACCTGTAAGTAAATTGGAAAAGATCCAGACCAGAACTGACGTCTGCTTTGTGTACAGACATCATGTAATTTTCAAAGCATTTCATCACAATCAAAGTCTGAGCCACAAGTCTACAATCATTAGTCTCAATTGGACAATTTTTTTGGGAACTGGAATAGTGATGGATTTTTTCCAAAGGGTAGGGTAAGAGCCTACAGGCCGCTGGAAAACAGAGCACCATGCTCTGGTGAGCTCTACTGCGCAGGTCTTTCAGAGAAGAGCAGAAATGCCATCTGGGCCTGTGGATTTCTTTGTGCATGCGTGTCTAAAAAGTAACTGAATCTTGTGTGGGTCAACCAACAGCCTGAAGCTTAAATCAGTAGTGAGAATAGTCTCCAGCACATTATTACAATCCAAAGAGAAGTCCTGCGTTTCAACCCTCAAATATAATACTGGCTATATTGGCTTTGAGCAGATCATCATTAGTGATGAGGCACTTCCTATTTGTGTTCATAATGGTTATAATCATGGAGTCCCATACTTCAATCTGCTCTATCCTCATTTCTGAAAGCTTTTTTCTGGTTGAAGCAGTCCTTTACCTTCTCAGTTGTATAAGGCTTCTTGTTGGGGTACACTATAATGTCTTTTTTGATAACACCATCCACACAAAATTGTATGTAGTCCATTATTATTTCAATGGCATTGAAGTCTAATAATTTGGAGTCTCTGCCATAAATTTCTTCTTGGTCAGACAGTTCAGGGATTACAGGTTAAGAGTTAGGACTCCTTGGTGAACACATTATGTGAAATGTGTGTGTGTGTAGTGTCGAAAACGTGAGCATAGGTGCAGGTTAGAAAACTGGTACTGTTTGCTGTCCTCCAGAAATGTTTGCTCTCAATTAACATGAGTGCCTATGGGGCAGTTACTTGAATTTCCGGTAAATTATTAAAGTACAGCATTGATTGATGAGAGTGAATAACCTCTTTGTATGTACAACTCACTCATTGATTAGTGTCCATTGCAGTAAAAATAATAATAAAGTATTGTCCTGAAAGCTTTGGGGTCTAAGACCTGTGACTGCAAGGTTACTTGAGTTAATCATATAGTCTATCATTTGAATCCAGTTCAGGAACCCTAGTATGTGTGCAACCTCATCTTTCTACTCTGTTGTGAACTCTATTCTCACACATGACTTGTATTTCAAAAGTAGCTTAATGCATATATGTCAAACAATGTGCTTTGGCCCCTGCTTATTTCAGTTTGCAGCTACATTTGTTGTTGCATTGATATTGTGTTGGTATCAGTGGTGGGCCGTCAGGGCCTGCAAGGCCTTCTCTGCTGGCCTAAACAGAATCACAAAGTTATATCTATTTTATAATTTAATAATTTTTCTTAAATACACTACATGTATTATAATTTATAAAAATATGTTTCCCATTATCTTATGTTCTCATTGCACAGCTACTGTCTTCCTCAGTTGCTCTGCTTCCAGTGCAGCTTGTTTTAAGTAGAGCTTTTATCCAATCAGATTTCACCTCTGTCTCTAGGTAAGAAGAGAGGCCTGAGGCCTGCAGACTCACAAGTGAATCCATGTGCACTTTAAGTGAATGGGGACGATATTGTTGATTGTCATAGTCTTCAACCAATCAGATCTTTAGTTTGACATGTTGGGCATATTCTTTGACGTGTCAGCGCCTGCTAGCCGGCCTATAGCTACGTCAGCATTACGTGCAGCTCAGTGTTCATGTGCAGCTCTGCCGCGAGGTGCAGAGTGTGCTGTGATTGGTCAGTGGGCGAGCACGTGACTATCGTGAACGAAACTTAACAGCAGAGGCTTAGTCGGGTAGTGAATCACATCACGTGATGCAGCTCAGCCAATCAAATATGGGCATTCTGACCCGAGTGAGATGTATCACACACCATGACACAGGGGACTGAGACGAGGAAAGACATTGCAGAGCAGTACGTTCAATGTTCGGGTTGTGAAAGTAAAATCCTAAGACGATCTCTGTGGGTCGCGGCTTGTCATTAAGGAATGATGTTGGGTCCCACAGCCAGACCAGCTGAGAACCACTGTCCTACATGAGCGCAGAAAACATTATATTTTCCTAAATTTAAGCTTCTACATTATCCAAATGCTCTAGCATTATTCAAACGTATTGCAAGTCTCGTACCGAACGGTTTAATACGAAGACGTACATAGTTACAGCCTTAAAAACGAATAATAGCTGTGGCGCCATCATGTGGTTATAAGGTGGTATTTCAGCTGCAGGACAGCAGTGAAGGCCCAGGTATAAAATGCACGGCCCGCCACTGGTTGGTATTGATGTTTGGCTCAAGTTTTTTGTTATGGTTAAGGTTAGAGTTTTTCTCAAATCAGACCTGTGTTAGAACGCAGAATTTATTTCTATTTACTTATACCACAACTGTGGAAGGGGTTGTCTTGGTTGTTTACTTATCAGACTGTGGCTCAGTGGTAGAGCTCAATCAAAGGATCGGTGGTTCGATCCCCGGCTCCGGTAGTCCATGTTGATTTGTCCTTGGATGATTGAATGATTAAAAAGTCCTGATGGGCAGGTGGTACCTTGCATGGTGGCCCCTGTCATCAGTGTATGAATGATTGTGAATGGGTGAATCACATGTTTTCATGTGATTTAAAGCTCTTTGAGTGGTCGGAAGACTAGAAAAGCACTGTACAAGCAACATGTGAGTACTTGTAAATTTACAATCTAGACTTTTATAGAGAATCTAGAGTTTACTGGTTTTTCTTCCCTTACTTCCTTGGTTAAATTTGTAGGAGTTTAAATCCCAGAGTCCAGTTTGAATTTGTCACTAATCTGTTGGAATGAGCCGAGCTGTAGGTTTGGGGATTTGGGCTGTATAATTGGACTGGACTGAAAAACCACCCACAGATACTGAACCGCCATCTGTTCACACACCTAATCATAGCTAATGTTTGAGAAGCTGTTTTGCTTTGATGTTGTTTTAAAGGATCTCGATGGAGTCTTCTTGTAAACAGCCATTAAGTGTTTTTCACCAAAACACATTTGCTCCAAAAGAAGAAGAATGAAATTATCAAATTTCCATTTAGTCGATACCCCTACAGTGTTACATTGCAGTGGAGAATACTGTTGAACTTAGATGTTGAATTTGTTTTCCAGTCCAGAAAAGCATCAGTGACCCTTGATCTGTATTAGATCACAAGTTAGTCCGTTTTTCTTTGCACTCACTGCAGTCTACTCAGATAGAAGCTTGAAGAGGTTTACACTGTGAATTGTTCAGCTGATATTACAAGTTTGCAAACTCTAGACTAATCTTATATTTCTATTGTGAAGTTTGAAGTATAGCTTTGCTTAAACAACACATTGCATGATAATTCCTGCTTGTTTGGTCTGCATTATTGTGAAACACTTGACACTTAACAGGAAGCTGTTCCTATTTAAATCTGCACACATTTTGATGATATACTTCGATTGTCTTTGACCATTGACTGGTGATTTCTTCTATTCTTATTCAACGGTTCTTGAGAGGTATCTTTGTCTCTTTCTGTCCTTTCATTTGTCAGTCTGCTTGAACCAATATACAGCATTTTGTTCTCCATGTACAAAACAAAGCTTTATGTAAAGAGGAATTTATTACAACCTAAAAGTATGAAACACCATTCAAACAAATAGAGTAGTAGACTTAGATGTTAGACATAGATGTCTATAGAGACTGTAGATGACTATCGGCAATTTTCCTTTAGTCACCGAGAGGCTAAGTAGAGGAGATTTAAACTTGCGGACGCGCTGGCTGTAACGTAAATGACTTCCGGAATCCAGTGGATGACTTTCGAGTGTTTATTTGTCGACAACAAATCCATTGATTCCGGATAACATACAATTATAACTCAAATAATGACAGTATTAATGTGAATAACGTGTAAAATAACATGAAATAGCGGTCAACAAAAAATAAGGCTCCCTCTCTCACCCCCTCTCCTTCCAATCCTTCCCCTCGTCTAACTCTACTGACAGCTGATAACCCCATTGTGGCTATCCCCAGCACCACGTGACTCAATCACCGGAAGTGCACCGGAAGTGACAATAAAGGGCATACAAAACGACACCGGCCACACCTGGCTCCTACAGAGACATTTATCTTGACCTAAGCAAGCTGCTGTGGCAGAGATTCTAAACTTCAACTGTAGTCTATGTGACTTTGATGTTTTATCTGAGAACTTACTCACGTTACCATCAAAACGAAACAACTGTCAATTCCATGAGTGCTGGTCATGAAGGAAGTCTATCTGTTCTAAAAATGTGACCTGTGTTTTCTCACTAACTTTGTTTCAGAGTCTGGTTACCTACACAAAGCTGTCCTGCTACAGAGTGGGGCCCACATCATAGAGGAGGTCCAGGTTTTTGAGCAGCCTCAACCTGTCAAGAGCCTGAAGCTCTCCATACCAAAGGTACACATTTCATTATGACATTTTGGACTAGATAACTTGAAGATACCAATCCAAAGCATGATGTTGTTAAGGCAGAAGCCACCACTGAGGCAAGCACTCAAAAGCACAACTCAATGCCAGGACAGTTCCAAAAAACCCTGGCAGAGGTTTGGTACACAGGTAGGCAGTCAGTAAACAAATCCAAAACGAGTGAGGCGATCAGCTGGTGATCCAGCAGCCACTGTAGGACCTAACGGACATGCTGGATGTGAGATTCCTCGTCCAGGTAGAAGATGAGTATATCATCCAGGTTTACAAACACAAACTGGGGGCCTGAAATACAGCTGGGGCATTGGACAGTCCAAAAGGCATGATCAGATATTCATAGTATCCATGTATTTATGCATTGCCTCCCTCTCTGGAGCTGACAGCGAAGTAGAGTGTTCCTTTGGGAGGGAAATGCCAGGAAGAAGGTCAATGCAGCAGTCGTATGGTTGGTGCAGAGGGATAGAAGTGGCTATGGCTTTATTGAAAACGTCTTTTAAGTCCATGTAGCAGGAAGGGACTCCAGACAGGTCGGGAACTCGCCCTGGGCACCCAGGTTCAGGTTACTTTTATTTGTACTCGTAGGTAGACTTGGTTTGCAATAGAAGGCGAGGCATCCATCTGGACACACATTACAATCAACACAGACAACAAGACAAACATGATAAAAGTACACAAGGCTACACATCAGTCAATCACTAAATAAAATAAATAAGTACACAAACGTTGCTTCTATAGCATCTGTGCACTGTTGCTATAATTTGTTCACCTGAGTGATGGCTGCTGGAACAAAGCTGCTTTTATACCTCTTTGTTCTACACCGTGGGACTATATACCTCCGTTTAAATCAGGGGTGGGCAAACTTTTTGGCTCGGGGGCCACATTGAGTTTTAAAATTTGACAGACGGGCCAGGCCAGTAGCAGATGAATGGAGTGTTTGTGTGAACTAATATAAATTACAAGTAAAAGACATCAACTAAAAAGTAAAAAAAACTTACATTTAATTTCAGTGGGAACAGTGTTGTTGGTCACGATTTAATGCCAGTGCATCAATGTTTGGTGTCAGTTTGATTGTGGCAATTCTCAGTACAGATCTGAGGTGTTCATCAGTGAAAGACTGTGGTCTTTTTTAGAAATTTGCTTCTTTGACGGGATCATACAGATATTTGACTTTCACATCTAACATTAGAAGAGCTCTGCTGTGTTAAGTCTTTCCTTGTCTCTCCCCCCTGTGTCACGGTGTGGGTACATCTCACTGGAGTCCTGTTTCCTTCACCTACATTCCCCTGGGTCCTAAGCCCCTCCAAGTACATCTTCTTATTACCCTCGATGTACCAACGTACATTTATAACAAATACCACACATATTACACGGTAATCAGCGTTGCATATGTGTCAAACTCTATCGGTGCATCTCCGGTCTGTCTTTGTTCATCCTGCATCGCTCTGGTCTGTTCTTTAATGTAACGTTACTGGAGCGACGGAGCCTCTTCAAGCTGTTAGCAGACTGTTGTGCTAGCAGGCTCGCGAGTGAGCTGTACCCAGCATGCAGTTCGGCGGTACAATTATTAGTGTTACAAATTGTTTGTGTCATAGACTGTTGTGTGCTGTGGTGTTTTGCTCTGTTAAAGAGCGTTAGTTGTGGGTTATTAATTGTTGCGTTATAAAGTTATGACCATGACTAGGGTTCCCTCTCAATACAGATAAGTCAACTTGCTCCAACCGTAGCGCACATCGCGGTGAACAATACATTTAGCTGCCTGTTGAAGACAGACAGCAGTTGTTTTGTCTATGCACCGGTATGATGGTGTGTGTGTGAAGAATCCATATCATACGGGAAATTAAAACCGGTATACCGCCCACCCCTAGTCTTTATTTTAGTTTGGACAATTTTGTACCAATATTTGATGGGCCGGATTAAAAAAACCCAACGGGCTGCATATGGCCCGCGGGCCGTAGCTTGCCCATGCCTGGTCTAGATGGAAGAAGCTGAAATTCCCTGTGCAAAGGGTGGGAGTCGTCCTGTCAAGGGAAAAGGAGGAGCCAGAGCAGTAGCAGAGGACAGTCGGTCAGGTAACTCGGAGGGCGAAACAGACAACAAGCATGTCGTCTTTGGGCTCTTCACAGGCACTCGTCAACAATATCAACAATCAGTAGATGGGTACCAATGATGTTCTGGGTGTACCCAGTGTACAGTGTACCCACTGTAGAGCCCTACTGGTGTGGGCCCTGCACATCTCATGCCAGTTTGTGTTTCCAGTCAGGATGCTTTCTATTGCTGCTCTGTAAAAGTTAAAAAGATCTTGGCACAGGAATTTTGTCTTCTTAGGGTTACTGAAGAAATACAGCCAGTTATGGGCTTTCGTCACCAGGATGGAGAGGTAAATGGACTTGTGCTTGTATAGCGCCTATCTGTGCTTTTTCACTACATGTCATTCACACCCATTCAATTCAATTTATTTTGTATAGCCCAAAATCACAAATCACAAGTTTGTCTCAGAGGGCTTTACAGTCTGTACACATACGACATCCTCTGTCCCGGGACCCTCACATCAGAACAGGAAAAACTCCCCCAAAAAAACTTTAACAGGGAGAAAAAAGTAAGAAACCTCAGAGAGCAACAGAGGAGGGATCCCTCTTATCAGGATGGACAGAAGTATGATACAGAATAAACATAACAGAGTTACAACACATTCAATGCATATGATATAAATTATTCATATAATGAGAGTAGTAAGTATAATAATGATGGAAACATGATTACTAGTAATACGAATTCACACACCGATGGCACAGCCCCATATCAGGTTGTTTGTGATGATATGATTCCCAGGAACTTAAAGCTGTTAACTTGCTCCATTGATGTAGACAGGGGTATGCGTCCTCACTTCCTTTCTTCTAAAATCAACAATCGTCTCCTTGGTTTTACTGACGTTGATCAGTAAAACCTGTTTTCTGAGCACCACTCCTCTCTATAAGTCATCATTGTTTGTAATCCGGCCGATGACTTTAGTGTCATCTGCAAACCTCACAACAGAGTTCTCTTCATGTTTGAGGTAGCAGTCGTGGGTGTACAGTGTGAACAGGATGGGGCTGAGCACACAGCCATGGGGGGCTCTGGTGTTCAACACTAGAGTTGAGGAGGTGCTGGGGTCTGTTTGTGATGAAGTCTAATAACCAGTAACAGAGTGACGTTTAAAAATCAGTTTCATGGGGGAGATTGTGTTGAAGGCTGAGCTGAACTCAACAAACAACATTCTGATGTAGGTGGTGTTATTTTCAAGATGAGTGAGGGCTGAGTGGAGAGCAGTGGAGACAGCATCCTCTAAGGATAGTGACAGTGAGCGGTCCTCTGGGGACACTGAAAGTGGCCGGTCCTCTGGAGGCGGGGCAGACTTGACAGCTGACTCTTTGTTGAGATAAAAGTGAGTATAAATCTGGCAGCGTGGCCTCACACATGATGGGGATGCTCCTGTTTTTGTAGCCTGTGACATTCTGGATCACCTGCCACATATCTTTAGTGTTGTTGGTGTTGAGGTCTCTCACCAGTCTCTCCTGATGCTTCTGCTTTGCTTCCTTGATGCCAGCTTTCAGTCTTCCTCTCACTGACACATATTGGGTACTTCTCAAGTCTCTTAATTGCATCCCCGTTTCCCTCACTTGGGTCCTTTCCTTGCATCTTAGTCCCTCCCACCAGGGATGCATGGAGGAAACCATGCAAGGAGAGAGGAACGAGGAAATCTGTTTTAAGAGACGAGACGTCCTTTCCTCAGTTGCGTCGCGTGAAGCGACGTCTGTTTCTGATGACGGAGGATCAGTTGATCACAGCTGGATCAGCTGTCAGTCGGCTTTAACAGCTGGAGAGACTTTTGATAAGTTTGTTTCTGTTCACATGATCACTGTACTTAATAATAGTAACTAATAACACTAATAACTAATAAAGACACAGTAATCACCACTGTAGAGGTGTTTCTCTCTGTAGTCTGTTACCTCTTTAACAAACTTTGTCCTGTTTATAAACGCAGGATCGATTTCTACTGGCAGAATGCGTCTGTACGTTTTGAAATTCAGATTGTGACGTCATTAAATAACCAAGAATATGATTATGGTTTCTCTTAAATGATATAACTCATCAAACCAGACACTCAGGAATGAACAGCCTCACGTGAAATGATGATAAAATATGTAAAAAGTGTTTAGTCTCTCAGCTCTCTCTATATAGGCAAGGCAAATTTATTTGTATAGCACATTTCAACAAGGTAATTCAAAGTGCTTCACATAAAACCATTAAAAGCATCAAAACATAAGGCAAAAGAAAATATTTAAAAATTAAGAACATTCATTGAAACAATAAAAACAGTGTAAGAAATAAAATACAGTAGTAAAATGCAGAAATGCAGGAAATTGATTAATATATTAATTGAATCTGGTTGAATTAAAGGCAGCAGCAAACAGAAAAGTCTTCAATCTTGATTTAAAGGAGCTGAGGGTCTCAGCAGACCTGCAGCTTTCTGGGACTTATATAAAGTGTTTAGTCACTCCAGCTCTCTCTGACTTTAATTGTATCCATAATAAAAGTTATTGAGGGAAACATCAGACCATGAAAAGACAAATCTTTCTAACAAATGAAGAAAGTTGTTTGTGGTCCTTTTGTTGTTTAGTCTACAATGAACATTTATTTAAACTAGATGGTGAATCAGAAAACTAATCAAATATAAAGCTTGAGTTTGATCTGCGATCTGTCTTCACTGTTTACATGTTGAAAAAAATCTCATCAGTCCGATCGGCTGCAGCGTCCAATCGGATATCTGATGAACAATGAGGGGGCGTGTCGGCCGTAAAACACTTCCTGGAAGGCTGTTCTCGTGGGTCCTCGCTCATGGTTCCTTGGAGATCCCTCCTCTCTCCTCCGAGCTAAATGAGAGCTTTGGGACGGCCTTCAATATGGCGGTGGAGAACAACTTCCGGTTTAAGCGAGGAGCGACAATTAAGAGACTTGGGATGTACCCTCTATGTAGGAGCCAAGTATGGCCTGTGCCATTTTGTACATCCTTTTTTGTCACTTCCGGTAATTGAGTCACATGGTGTTGGGGAAAGCAATGGGGATATCAGCTGTTCAGTAGTTAGTTGGATGAATGGAAGGAGAGGGGGCGAGAGAGGGAGCCTTATTTTTTGTTGACCGATATTTACACGCTATTCACACAACTATTGTCAGTGTTTGATGCTTTGCACACCAAGGAGAAAGCGAGTTTGAACACTTATGACTGCTATCCAGCCCCAAAGTTTGTTTGTTGTCCACAAAATAAACTCACAAAAATAATTTACTGACAGCGCGTCTGCAGGGTAGTCTCCCCTTCTTAGCCTCTCGGTGACTAATTTTAAGTTGCTGATAGTCACCTACATTTGTCAACAAAAAACGGGTACAAGAAAGCCTACGGAGCCACGCCACTTTCGGTGTTGACGAGCCAGACGCGGAGGATTGCGATCGCCGTGTTGAGCCTTCACGTTGCTCCTGACAAGATCGCGAGCCGAACGGCGGTATGCAACCTGTGTTTTCTACTGTGTGTGGCTTGTTTAGAACACAGTTTGAATTGGTTACTGCAGCACGTCGAAGTGGTGTGTTGTTGCCCTTGCGGTGTGGTTTTGCCACTTCGTGGATTGCGTTTGGAGCCTTGAAACAGACTGTTTTGTGGTGTGGACTCGGTGTGTTGGAGGTTAATATGGCGCCTTCATTCCGGTGTTACAGCTGTTGAGGTTGCTGGCTTTAAATTTAAATTTCCTTCTTCGTTTGAAGTGAGTGCCTCAAGGACTGGTTCGATGGTTGGCACATCGGAAATGGAGAAAGGGACAACATCTTTAACTGAAAAGGCTCTGGCAAGCAACATTGAGACAATACAGAAGAAACGTAAAAAGGAAGTTAACAGAATAAAAGGCCAGATACAGTCTCTCAAGGAGCTCATGAGAGATGATGAAAATGCTTCACAAGTTAAATCACAACTTGATGTTTTGATGCAATCATTTCAAAATGCCACTGCCTTGCACACATCTCTGATGCCTTTACTTCCATCTGATGAACAAGAAAAACAAAATGCATGGTTCACAAGCATCAACAAAAACAACCAAGGATTTATTGAGGATGTTAATGTGTGGTTTACAAAACCCAGCAAACATCCAAGCAAGCCTCTATTACAGCTACCTCATGACATGGAATGGCCGCAGGAAACTCTGCCAGGGAAAGAAAATGGGGCTCACAAGAAGTCTCTATCTGGTAAACAAGACATTCAGGATGAAATATTGCCATGTGACAGTATATCAAACCACAGCAGCAGGAAACACACTTCAAAGTCAAATGTTTCCACAACATGATCTGCACGTCTCATAGCAGAGGCTGAAATGGCTGCTTTGCTTGCCCGTCAAAGGTTGCTGTGGTGGCGGGGCATGTTCGGGCTCAGCTGCAGAGGGGACAGAGTGGGGGAGTGGTTCAGGGAACGGTGCTGGGAAGAGGCTTAATTAGGCTCAGCTGAAACCCATCTTAAATTGTGTCTCTCTCCCTCTCTCTGATATAAAAACACTAGTAGTGACGGAGGCGCGAGAGAGCGGGGCAAGAGACACAGACTGGCCGTGGGGCAGAGAAGTCAGCAGACCTCAGGAAAACCCACACGGCGTGCGCTCAGAGGAAGGCAGCAGAGCGCACGGCCCAGTCCAGACTGTCTGGATAAAACTGAATAAACTAAATAAAGAACGTTGAGAAACACTATTTGACCATGTACTGGCGTACTTGTGCTCCCAGGACCCACAGGGGTAGCAAGAGTTTGTTACACTGGAGCCCAACGTGGGGCGAGCACAGGGAGATGGACGCAGAGTCACCGGAGGCACCGACACAGCCGATTATAGTGCGGGGCCAGATGTTGGGAGGGATCGCGGCCATGCAGCGGGACCAGGCCGAGACGACCCCGCAGTTCCTGGGGGAGCTCCAGGCCCAGGCAGAGCGGCAGGCCCACGCCCTAGAGCAGCTCGCAGCACAGGCAGTGGCAGCTCTGCCGGTGCCGGTCCTCTCCTCTCTGGCCGGGGTGGTGCTACACAAAATGAGTGACGCAGACGACGTGCAGTCATTTATGGCCACCTTTTGAAGCAACGGCGGCGGCGTGCAGCTGGTCCATGGTGGAGTGGGCAGTCCGGCTTCTGCCTCTCCTCACCGGGGTTGGGCTGAGGGACGCCGCAGCCAGAGAGTCCGGGGGGGTGGGGGGACGCAGGAAGTCCTGGAAGGTGGTCCTGGAGCAGTTCGTGGGGGCGCTGCCTGCTTGGACGTCAGCATGGGTCCGCTACCACCGGCCCCCGACACTGGGGACCGCCATCACCCTGGCCGAGGAAATGTCCCTTTCTACAGATTTTTCTCCCTGAATTTATAAAAGCTGAGAGGCATGTTAATTTGGTAAAAATGTACAGAAAATGGAATGTTAGTAAAAGTAACTGAGCAAGAATGTTTGTTCCTACATTTGTGCAGCCTCTAAGTTCGGGCTGAGGCCAAAATACTTGGTAAAAGTTTTAGCTGGTATATTAAAAGGGTATAACATATGGTAAGTCACATTAAATTGTGACATTGAACCTACCACTTTTTCAGTCCTTGCCATGTTTTTAGGGGAATCAAAGACAAAGCAGATTGACTTTGATTCACTAGCTCAACTTTGATTTACAGTGCAGTGAAGTTGGCATGTTTGGCAACTGCAGCAGCAACTTAATAAATTGTAACCAACTTCCCTTTGAAAAAACAGCCCCTGTCCCTGATATGTGTGGCAGATAATGAGATTAATGTCCATGTGGGTGGAGGTGTAAGGTGATTAAAACCAAAGAGTACAATTTATACATTTTCTGCCTCTTTGACTTTCCTGATTAAATAAGTAAATTCTACTTGGTGATTCACAGCTGATTTTATCCAAACAAAATAAAGTAAAATGCAATTAATAAAACATTCAAAATTGTTTAATCCAGCTCAATTTGATTCCAAACTGCACATTTTCTATATTATTTTCTATGTAGAAGTCACTATTTATTTACTTAATTTGAATGCAACCACACGTGTTTTTTTTACAGTGTATTGGCATTAGTCATTTTTTATTGTGTGATAAGCCGCTCAGAGCTAGTGTTAAATGGGTCATCATTCCCTCTCTAATATCTTTTTTTTATATTGCTGTGAAAAAATCCCTGTATTTATTCAAATGTATGCCAAAAAAATGTTGAACAAAGCCTTGATGCAAAGAATTTGCAGTGGTGTTCAGGAGGCGGTTCGTGTGAAAATCATCTTCGGATACTCTTCTAATTGTTTTGATCACATTTTGTCCTAATGCAGGGTATGATATATGTTGGCACGTCAGAGGGTGTGGTGAGTGTTCCAACAGCCAACTGCTCTTTCTACTGGACCTGTCCTCAGTGTGTTCTTGCCCGAGATCCCTTCTGTGGTTGGGACCCTGCCAGCAGGGCCTGTGTGGAGGCCTCCAACACCCATGCCAGTCTGTGAGTACCACAAGATCATGTTAAAAATGACTCGTATTATGTTTGCAGTTAGGGGGTTATGATATATGATACTACTGTTAAAATAAAAAGCATCATTAGGCTACAAAATAAAACACATTAAAGGTCAATGTACACGCTAGTGAAACAACCCCACACCACAGAGCCGTTATGTTCAAACCAATCATTAAATCCCTTTCTAATGACTGCACTTGGCAGCCTGTGCACAATTAGGACTCAAGCAGTATTTTAATTCTAATGATTATTATTATGAGGGCCCGAGCACCAACCAGCGGTTGGGCCAGCAGGCAAGAGATAACAACCGGCATCCCTCCACTACCCCTGACGTCTCCATTCTTGGGCGTACTTCTCAGATCACCTTCAACTTCGGTCATTAAAATAGTAAGACCTTCACAATGCCTAAAACCAAAGCTCTTGTGGTTTTATCCAAACAAATGAAAATGTGGTATATCATATGGTTTTTGTGCTTGGCTATGGAAAGAGTGCAACAAGGCAGCTCTCCCAGTACATTTCATCGAGATGACCGACATTTGGTAGGCATATATATCGCATGTGGACGTTAAAAAACGCAACAGTAAGTGGGCCATTTTGAATTCTGTGTGAATTTTTTGTGATTTCCAGGCTCTGTACTTGAACCTCCTGGAGATGTAACCCGATAGACTTTAAATTTGGTCACTATAATCTTTGGACCTTTGCAATTAAAATGTATCAAAAGTTTTAGCTTTAATGAAACTGCATTGCCGTGGTGTGGTGGATAATTTATATGATTCTCAAACAAAATACTGTTAATCAAGTGTACTTGATCAATTCTTCCCCAAACTTGACATGCTTCATAAGAGTGGTGGCCTGAAGAGCTGTGGCCTGAGGACATACACATGCCAATATTAAGTCACCTGAAGCTCATCAGCAGTTGGCAAGTGGAAGTAGGCTTTGTGATACACAACATTCAATTTTCAATTTTTGTGTGGTCCACCCTTGCATACAGCAACACAATGCATGTTTAGTGCATGTTCTCCAGCGCCTGTTGTGGTCATACAAAAGTTGCAATACATAATTTCAAGCACCACGCACTTCATACAGAAAATAATGTCTAATTGTGCAGGCAGTGTTCGATACCCAGTACCCTGAGGTGCACGAAAGTGCAAGGGCCTTTAATCATCAATTATAATACTAGAACAAACCGTAAAAGAGAGTCAGTCAGTCAGTCAGTCAATCAAACTAAATTGAGAGGTTGGATGGCACATAGAAGCACACCAGCCAGAAGGGAGTTTTCATAGTGGCACGAGATGACAAGGGCCGGGACCAGAACCTGCGCTGCCTCCTGGAAGGAAGAGCAGCTCAGTCTTGGTTGAGCTTCAGGTGGCATGCGGACATAGCCTGTAATCGCCAGACCAAATCACAAGTACAACTTTGTCTGGAACCTCTCAGTTCATTTTCAATTTGCAACGGTCGTTAACAGGCATAAACCAAAATGCCTCTGGTTGCATTTAGATAGACTTACAACCATTAGAGTAACAAAATATATGACATAGAGCCGAGCAAGGGAAAAATATAAACCGATTACGGTGTAGAGATGAGCTGTGTTGGAGCAGCAATATAGCTGTGGACGAGTGATACCGTGTTACCGTAAGTTGTTTTACTTTGCCAGGGAACCAGACAAATATGTGGGCTTGGTTGTTGTGGAAAGGAAAAACTGACAAACTTGGTACATCAGGTGGTCTGTGCTCCCTAGAGAAGCCAAAGTCTAGTTATTGTTAATTCTCCTGTTCACCGTACCCAATTAGGCTGTGATTTATGGGTATGTGTGTGCTTTACCACTTTTTTATCCCAGCTGTCGCCATTACAGCACCAACTAATTTGACCTCTTCACCAACAGGTGAAGTGGATGTTTTCTGAAGTAGGGGGCGACCGATTAAGGGGTTTAGCAGATTAATTGGCGACGAAAAGGACATTTTACAAAGTTAACGCTATTGGCAGACATGATCAAAACAACTATTAAAGACCCCATGAAATGGCAATCGTGCTTCGAGGCCGTGCGAGGTGGGGGAACTACAAATGCGCTCCAGCCACAAATGCATGATTTATTATTTCGATTCTTTGAGATATTTTTTCAGAACGTAAATCTCCACTCCATGAAAAAACCTCCACGGCACTGCAATGCGGTTAGAAAATGTGGGCTGAAACGTAGCCGTCGAAAGACATATCTGACCTGTTACCAGTTTATTTCTCCCACAAAAGTTCTCCCTCAACACTATCACCTCTTGATATGTCAATCAGACGATTAATCGGCTTTTTCTAGATCTAACGGCAAATCATTTACCAGTACTACCTCTGCCGGTATGTCATATTGTCATTACACCACATGTTAATATAGGCCATTAGGCTTATACTCTCAATAATGTGATTAATGTGTAGGTACACATAATGTATTGTGAGTACATTGAAGACTACTTTAAACGTGGCTTTACAACACATGAAATACTTCATGTGGGATTGTGCAAACGCACCATTGAAAGGATTTTAGGCATTGAACAAAGTTATTGTAATAACTTGTGTTTGATATTTGTTGGAATGCTGTTAAGCCTTCTTCTTCCTCATACTTTCAGCTACAGACACCATAGTTAGACATTTCAACTAGAAGGGTTTTCAACAGTGCAGTTTAAATGCTTTCGGGCTTCAACATTTTCCAGACGGGTAGTCTCCCATTTCTTAATTTTCAACAATTTTTTTACAATTCAGCTTTTAGCATTCCAACGCATTTTCAGCAGGAAATGCATTTTCTAGTTGTTGGAATGCTGTTAAGCATTTGTCTTTTGCCACTGTGTCCACAATCTTCACTCTTCATGCATAATTTGTGGATGTAGAAGTAGCTAATCTTGTCCTTGTTGTAGAAAATGACTGTTGAATCCCACAGATTTACACATTTGGCACAGAAGCCTGTAATTGAGAGGACAACCAACTTTCTGCTCCATAGAGACCAATGTTAAATTTTGCTTCAAAAACATCTTTCACAGAACTCGGTACCCCATTTCTAGATCGCCAGTTAAACCACATTTTGTACACTACAGACACAATTTTTACACATCTGTTCTTCAACTCATCCTTCCTCTCATTTATTAATATCGGAGCAATAGGAGCTATGGTTATGGGAGTATTGAGGATTTGTTTGAAAGGTGTTTCCCTGTCTAATCTCCATGAAAAGGCTGCAAGGACACAGGTGTTTCTGATTAAGCTAATTAGTGATGTTGATAAACACACACTCACAGACACACACGCACTCCTGTCCCTCTCTCTCTCATACAGTCATTCAGGTTCTTGGAGATCTTTAGAGGATCCCCCCCCACACACACCCCATTTCAAAATAAAAGCCCCACAGAATGAATTCTAACTGAAATGCTTATGATGAAGCCTGACATTTAATAACCTGTTTGTGTTTATCTAACATTATGAGTCCATCTCTTCTCCCCCCACACCCCATTTCAAAATAAAAGCCCCAAAGAGTGAATTCTAACTGAAATGCTTGTGATTTAATAAACTCTTTTTGTGTCAGACATTATGATTATGTCTCCTCTCCCCTTCTCTCCCCCACCCAGTCCCACCCTTTCAAAATAAAAGCCTCATGGATTAACTGTATTTAAACGTTATGCTCAAATTACAACTCAACTACAACTTCTAGTACTACTACTACAAATATCACCACTGATGAAAGCTGTGTTTTTAAGCCACAGAAACCGTTCGAATATGAAAATGTTCAGCTCTTTCAGGAGAGGGGTGAAATGACTTTTCATATTTGTAATCTTTAAACTTTTTGAGTTATTAAGCTTTTTGCAATTTTTTTTTAAATTGGATATCTATTTTCAGCAATGTTTTTGCAATTCATTTCAACTTTCAGCATTCCAATGCATTTTCAGCAGGAAATGCATTTACTAGTTGTCTTTGCTGTTTTCTTTAATAGTTTGATCTTTGATAGAGTAATGTGGGTTTCTTAACCCTAAATTAAAAGGATTTAAGTTATAACAGAAATGTGCTTATATATTTTTACATTTATTTAACTGCATGTACAATATTTTTACACTTGAATAAACAATAATCCAATGCAGAGAGTTATTTACCAATATGTTAGGAGTAGATACATTTACACCGTCTTACATTTACAACCGGCCCTTTGTGGGCGACCGTGATGCTGATGTGGCCCAGAGTGAAAATGAGTTTGAGACCCCTGAATTAGACAGTTGTACCAGCCTTCTCTGCTGACTGTAGTTCTCCCTCCTCAGATGCCAGGACATAGACGGAGGAAATGTTGAAGAGGCATGCAACACTGTTTCATTTACACACAGAGCCAGATTTGGTCCAAACAAACTGCCTGCAGGTAAGTGTCACTTATCTCAGTTGCTGGTTACATACTTGCATACATACATAAAATACATTTTGGCATTTACAGGATTAAAGCTATATTTTCTTAATAGCAAAATTCATCGTCCAATATGTCACTAAGGCTCATGATGAACTTGTTTTCTAAACAATCACAACAGCTGGGCTGAATACTTTGTGTATACAAATTTTGGTTCAGAATCCCTTGATTATTTATTTATTATTGTTAAGAGTTTGACTAAGTGGAACATTTTAAAGTGTAAAATAAACTTGTCAGTGGACAAACTGACTGAGTTTGGAAAGGATCTCAAATCGAACGTTGACATTTCTCTTCTGACATGGTGATTTATCAGCGAAAATCTGCGCTTATACGATGTATGCGATAAGCCTATATTGGCCGATTTATCAGTTGGGCTCTAGTTACTGTATTATTAAACTCACAGCAGAAATAGCAACTGCAAGTTTCTCCAAGAATGGAGGGATGGACAGAGAGGCAGCAAATTTTTTCCGTTGCAGCGGCTAACTTCCGTGTAAACCAAGTTGCGGGAAATCGCGGACTCATTCATGCCATAACATGAGCGTCTGCGTCTAGTGTTTCTGTGTGTAGTCCCATCGAGCTGGCTGTCCTTTTTATATCTATGTAAGAAAGTATGATGGCCATAACATATATCGATGCTTTTGGACAGGAGCAACACACTTAACGGCCCAGTGACGTGCATTGATAATATTGATAAGCATATCATTTAGTTATCGCTACTGAGAATTTATCAAACATAAAAAAAGAAGTAGATAGGTTTGGTGTGTATTTCAAATTGCATCTATTACACACGTGAAAATAAAGTTGTGCAGTCGGCTGAATATCTATTATCAGAATCATTATAACTGTATAACTGCTACTGTGTAAAGGGAATACTGCTGTTAAAAAGAACCTTATTTGTTTAAAGTGTTTGCAAACCAAATGTTATTGCCCTTTTGTTCATATAGCAGTACTTTAAAATAAAAGTGCGCAATACACTACTTTTGAATTAATTATTGAACTGTGCGCATAACAATGCGATAAATCGCAAGAAATCATGCGATTAATTGCGATTAAATATTTTAATTGCGATTAAATATTTTAATCGTTGCCCAGCACTAAAATGTAAATGAATATATGGAATAAAATAGTTATTCATGTCATAGTTATCAACCATTTGGTCACTTTAACCTATTATTCATTGCACAAAATGAATGTTTTACCTGGTTCCACCACCTGACATATAGCAGTTCTGCCACCTGATAACATTAAAAATAACACGATTTATGCTGAATAATTCAAACATCTAATCATGTTCAGTAAATAGCAACTAGAAGTGGCTACAGTGCAATATATTGATTAGATGGACATGTAATGGATTGTGATTGAGCAACAATTAAGTCTTATTTTGATATATTCATAAAGTAACACCAGCTCAAGACAATTGAAAAAACTAATTTAGAAATATCCAAATGCATTCATCAAATATATTAATGTTACATTAAATTAAATGCATAGCAACTGGAATGCAATACTACTACATACTAAATACAAATGGATTGTGATTCAAAAATATGTTTGAATATGATTTAAAAAAACATTTGAATGACTTCGGAACTTGTGACAAAATATTTCAAAACATTTCGGGTGTATTAAAGCAGTCCCAGTGTGCATGAGTGAGCCTTGTGTCGTGAATTAAAAGGCTCTGAGATCACATGTAACACCTCAGTTGTGTCATACGAAATTCATTATTTACAAACCTGAAAGGTCTGACAACTGTATAAAAGTAAGAACTGAAAAAAATCTATAAATAAATAACTTGAGAGAAAATGTAGTTTATCAAGATGTATTATTCAATTAAATTAAATTTATTTTTGTATAGCCCAAAATCACAAATTTGCCTCAGAGGGCTTTACAATCTTTCCCGGAACCCTCACATCATCTCTCTTATCTCTCTTTTCTTTTGGCAAGATATGCTTCTCTTGAAGCCAAATCATTGTTCATGCGCTCCCTGTGTCATGTTGATTTCGCTTTACTTAACAATGGCGTCTAAAATAATTATAAAATATTATCATGAAAAACGTTTGAAAGTATATTGTAACTTTAAAGGCAGGGTTGGTTATCATCTTCAAAAACATTTTATACATTTTTTTTATTCTCTTTACATCCTCACAATTAACGCGCTGACAAAAAAAGAATAATCTGTTATCTGTCTGTCTCAGGACTGTAAGAAGCTCGTTCGATCATTTCATTCAGCTCGTATATAATGATGAGACGGCTACCTGACCTGTTCCTGCCTGCCTCCGTGTACTCATTGATCGTCACTCAGTCTTCCACAAGCTGCTAGCTTGACAGCTGTGAGTACGAATAGCAGCCATGTTGGTTGCAGTGGTGGGCCGTCAGGGCCAGCTAAGCCTTCTCTGCTGGCCTAAACAGAATCACAAAGTTATAGCTATTTTATAATTTAATAATTTTTCACAAATACACTACATGTATTATAATTTTTTTTTCCCATTAGCTTATTTTCTCATTGCACAGCTCCTGTCTTCCTCTGTTGCTCTGCTTCCAGCCTGTAGCGCTGCTTCCAGTGCAGCTTGTTTTAAGGAGAGATTTTATTCAATCAGATTCAGCCTCTATGTCTCTATGTAAGGAGAGGCCCGATGCCCGCTAGAGAGCCTTTGCAGTTTAAGTAAATGGGGACGATATTGTTGATTGTCATAGTCTTCAACCAATC
>NW_022280087.1:1559593-1572611 GCF_004355925.1 Anarrhichthys ocellatus | reverse complement strand
GATCTTTAGTTTGACATGCTGGGTGTATTCTTTGACGTGCCAGTGGTACCCAGGTAGCCTCCTAAGTACGTCTGCATTAACGTGCACCGTGATTGGTCAGTGGGCCAGCGTGACTTTTGTCAAACAGAAAGCTAGCTAACAGATGTTGGTATTTAGTAAGAGTTCAGGTTGAAACATATGTAAGAAGTTATGACATTTTTAGCGTTTTGCTTGGTGTAGATTCTTTTTTTTTTTTCCTTTGTGTTTTTAACACTCAATGGCTGAAGGAGACGAAATGGATTTAGGAGTTACTGACTTTGTCTTTAAGTGAACAGCAGCTTTGGTAAGTCAACTGCTTTTGTTTTTTTTACATCTGCAGTAGCGTTACTACTGTGTTCATTTGTCTATCGTGTCGTTTTTATGAATACGAATGGCTCGTGCTCTAGCGCTGCAGTGTTGCTGGATTGATTTGTCATGCATTGTTGTCTTATAAATATATGTGACTGGTTCTTGTGAGTTTGTTCTTGTCATTGTTAATTACATTGATTTGGACTATATGTATTGTCCGTTAATTACGAAGCATCCCGTCATGCAGGTTGTTGTCCGGACAATTGAATCCGTTCGGGCTGTTTTCTTTTTACAAAGCAAGCATGGTGGTCTGGAGAAATAGGGATTATGTGGCGATTGCTTTAGCCCTGTCTGAATCAGTAGGGAACAGCTAAACGCTGCGGGGAGAGTTCGTAGATTGCGTGCTGCTGTTGTTCTCCCGCTAAGCTAGTTTAGCTTAGCCTCCCTGAAGACACGTGCGGGGCCTCAGCTGTTTTTTGTTATTGTTCCAGGTTCAAAAGGTCACACAGCCCGTTGTCTATTACGTGAGCGCAGTCCACCGAAAACATATTTCCCACAATTTAAGCTTCTGCATTTTCCAAACGCACTAGTATTATTCAAACGTATTGTTCGGTTCGTAAGCCTCGTACTGAACGGTTTAATACGAATACGTGTATTGTTACACCCCTAGAAACAAATAATAACCGTAGCTGTGGCATCATGAGGTTATTAGGAGCTGGCTCAAGTGTAGTAGGACAGCACAGAAGGCCCAGGTATAAAATGCACGGCCCGCCACTGGTTGGTTGGTTATGTTTATAATGATAGTTTTGGGGGAGTGGCTTTGGAGGGAGGCCTGAAGGGACAGACTGTCAGTGTTGAAGACTTGGACACTTTCTTGCTCAATTTAGCATCTTTTGGATCTAGTGCTGCTAGCTAGTTTTACTGGAGAAGAGTTAGCAACACGGCCATTTTTTTGGTTGGATAACTTTTCAAATCTAGCATACTATTGCTAGTTTGTCATCATCACCTAGCCTGCCTTTAACTTAAAACTATTAAACGATTAAAACATTTAGTAAATATTCTTAGAGCGTTAAATAAAATATCATAAAGTGACATTCCTTGCAGTTGCGCCACCTGACTTAGTGGTTGCACCACCTTACTTTTGCAAATAATTTCAAATTAATCAGGCATCTTCTTGGACTCCTATATTTTTTGTTGTTTGCAAATTCATACACATCATATTTAAATACAATATAGACTTATATGATGAAAAAAAAGTTCTAGTTTTACATTGGTTGTACCGCCTGACAATGGAAAGTGTACCAGCCTACCTATGAGTTAAAAGTAGCTATTTTTATCAATATTTAAAAAACATCTAAAAATATTTTCCCTCTGCCATAAAGGTCAGTAGGGGTCCTCTTAATGATGCAATATCCTGTTTACTGTTCTGCACTTTAATTTTATAATAAAAGTCCCATCTTTACAGTTGTGCCACCCTGACATTTGAGAACACTCAAATTACTGGACAAAAGATTTACAATGATCTCAATTGCTTTAAACTATAGGTATTTGTAAAATTGTGTTTATTTAAAATCATGCCATTGTATTAATCTTGAATTTATTATCATTAAAATAAAAATATTTGATAGTTTTCTTAGTCTGTTCATTTGCTCAGATGGTGGCGCCGCCAGACATTTTCAGGGTTTGAGATGCTAAAACATAAAAGAATTAATATTATTTGAATGTATTCAAACTCAATAGCTTTTATTGAATGAAATGATATATGTCATGAATTGATAAAATTATTTAAAAAGGAAATAATTGACCCACTAAAATATGAATGTCATGTCATTGACCCACATATGTACTGTGTGTGTATATATGTATGTATGTGTGTATATACGTGTGTTTATATACGTGTGTGTGTGTGTGTGTGTGTTTTCTACCTTAAGATTAGTAGTAAGGAATAACTTGTCACTTACCTGTCTCAGGAGATGATTTGAGGTTACCTGCAGTCATGGTACGGACTAGACATGGTGCACCCTGTTCCACATTAGCCTCACTTCCCCTGCCTGCATTAATGGCTTGTAATCCCACATTGGGCTCAAGGACTGGTGTATACTTTATGTAAACTCAGAATTAGCACATCCCACATACCTGTGTTAGAGTAGGTACACTTTGGCGTGGAGTATGCAATGAGCAAGTGGAGATAATAAGGTTGCTTGCAGTTTTTTGCTTTAGTAATGTCAGACATGCTCATGTAACATCTATGCATTTATTTCCTGGTCAGCACATTCTTTGGCAGGTTTCGATTGCTGTCTGCAGCTTTCTTGATATTTGATGATGCTGGGTAGAGGGGTATGGAGGGTTTTGGTGAGTAATCTGTATTTCAACCTCATGTCCTGCAGGAGAACTGGTGTCAGTGTCTTTGAATGAAGTGGTGCGGCTGCAGTGTCAGGCGGCGTCGCAGCTCTCCCAGCAGCTATGGGAGCGTCCAAACAGCCGGCTGTCTTCAGACTTGTACCTACACCTGGAGGATGGGAGTTTGAGCTTTGTGGCATCCCCCGCCACACTGGGTCACTACCTTTGCCTGTCCACTGAGAATGGCTACCAACAAACTATGGCCATCTTTCATGTCAAACAGAAGAGCAGCACCATGACTCAAATTCCAACCAGGTACACCTGGCCTGAGGCACACCACATACCGACAACAAAGAGTGTGGCCAGGCCTTTGCCTGGACTGCATACCTCTTTGGGGACTTGGCCTAAAACAACAGAAACAAGACAAGGAGAGACACTGTCCAACAGGGACACTCAAGTCACCACCAGACAGCGGGGCAGAAACGTGACCCTGTGGACAGATGAATCTGGGCAGAAAGAGGCAGAGTTCCGGGATGGGGAGCCCCTGCTGTCGGCCCGAACACGCTGCTACCTTAAGGAGCTGGTGGTTGTGTCAGTTCTGCTGGTGCTCTGCCTCAGTCTGCTAATCACCATGCTTCTGTACGTCATCAGACAGCGCTGTCGCAGCCGAACGGCCCCGCAGGCAGTAACTCCAACTAGAGAATCTGACAGAAGGACCCCTGTTGAGCAGGAGGCTCTCAAGGGGAACAGGTTTCTGAGCAAATGCAATGAACAGGCTAGTGGGCTAGTTTGTAATGGGGCACTCACAGGCTCTAATGGGCATTTGCCTAACACCCCCATCTGAACAGTCTCTGAGATCAGAGGGGAGGAAAGGCCATTCCAGGTACCAGAATTACCATGGTGATAGTCAGTCAGCTCAGTGGGAGGTTCTGTTTGCACAGCCAATGAGACAGTACAAACACTGTGGACTCTGATCCTGATGGGTAAGATTTGGATCTAATAGGATGAAAGACAATCTTTCCATCGTACTTAAATGCAGACACATAACTGATGGGATGAGACTTTTTCTTGTTGCCAGACACTGAAACACATGTCCACTGTCCGAAATGTTTTCACTTACTAGACAGTAACACTTGAGACCAAAAGGTACAAGCTGATCCAATACAGCTGGTTCTTTAAACATTTTTATAGACTAGTGAGTGTTTGATGCAAAGCCAGTGACCGCCAAAGATATATTTTTTTTTTTTATTGGACCATTGCATTTTCAAGAGTTCATTCAAAACATACATGAACAAAATGTTGGCTTTTGAAGGGATTGTTCAGATGTTTTCAACTGGGGTTGTATTAGTTACCTCTCCATAGTCAGTATATGGAGTTTGAAGAAACAGACGGCAGTACCAGCAAGGAAGCGATGCACTGCTGCAAGGGGGCAGCAGCAAAACATATTTTAGACACCTAAAAATAATATTTTGTTACAGGGAACTGAACTGAAAGAGAAACGTGTATATATACTATCTTGGTCTTGTGGCTTTGAAGAAAGTCTAGATTTCTCTTCAGTTGCCCTCCAACAATATTCTGAATATAGCATACACTGAAACTGATATTACATTTGTTGGTGTCTAAAATATGTTTCGCTGTTGCCCCTGTCCACAACAGTACATTGCTTTGTACTCCTGTCTGTTTCTCCAAATTCCATCTACTTGAAGGTAATACACTGACTATGGAGAAGTAGCTCATACAACCTCCCTTCAAAACATCACAACTATTGCTTTAAATTGTCCTCTCATTCCAAACAGGGAGGTGGGTCCCTGCTCATTTGCTTTGGCAATTTATATACATTTTATACAAACTGATTTTGCAGGAAAGATAATTAACTGGTCGGAAAGGGCCGCAGAGCTCAGACCAGTAGGCTTGTTTATCTTTTGTTTGTGCGATGGTATTACACACATAATGGGAACATGCTTTGGCTATAGTTGACATGATGCTTATCACTTATTTCCTGTGCATCATACACAATGGGCCATTTGGACACATCAGTAAACCTGTAGCCATAACCTCTTTTGTGATGACACAGTGCTGTCACTCAGTGTTTTTACATGCACTTCAATAAAGAGGTTACTGTCAGCTTTCTGGGGCGTTTCTCATCTGCCTTATTTCATGTCTCTTCACTCCTCGGGTGACCTAGAAATTGGTCTGGTTTGCCATCCTGAAGTACATCTCAAATCCCCCTTCACTCTGATCAGCTGCAGCTCTGATACCACAGCTTTATACTGGTGCATATAAAATTCCACCACCAAGTGCAGATTTTATTTGTGTTCTGAAGCCTAAAACAACTTAATTTTCTCATTTAAACCTGTATGATGGATGCAATTATAGTCAGGGAAAAGGAGTATGTTATCTTTCAGCATTAAACGCATCTGCATTAAATATTGGTTCATATGAGGCTGAACATCCCTGTGTTGGGCAGAATATATATTTGATGCGAGATATATTTACATAATGTCCACTCACTTTAAAACACATGCACTTCTAAATTATTTCTTCAAATTTAAAGACATTCTCATTATAACCTTGATTATTACATGATGATTCATCAGCACCTGCATTTATTGATATTCATTAAATGTTGCTGGTAGCCCCTGTCATCAGTGTGTGAATGACATGTAGTGTTAAAGCGCTTTGAGTGGCCGGAAGACTAGAAAGGCGCTATACAATAAAAGTCCATTTACCATTACCACGTGCAGAACTACATGTAGAGATGTATCCTCATCTTCATAATGATAACATAAAGTCTGTTCGTCAGAGTGACTGCCTGCTGGAAGGAACTATCCGTGTGTCCGGTTATTTTGGCGTATAGTGTTCTGTAGCTCCTACGAGTCGGAACAGGATGTGTCCAGAGTGTGATAGGTCTTCAGTGATGTTGCAACCCCCAAGATTTTGGACTATTTTTCTTTTGCTGAAATATTTCTGTGTATCTTTAACAATTTACTATCCATGTAAAGATTTATATTTCACCTGGGCAGCTCTATTATTTCATTGAGAAATGGATGCAAGAGTACTGTAAAAGAGGTACAAGGATATGAAGTGATATCTCCAAGATGGGGTTGTCGGGACTTCACCATGTGGTTGGAACAAAGGGAGTTGGGCCTAGTTGGGCCTAGTTGGGCCTACATGGTTCAACAGCCTGATTTGGGTTAAAATCACACCAAGCCCCACGAGACGTTAAATCTCACCTACGTGTGATTTTTGGTCCAAACTCAACACTAAGGTCTCATTGGACGAGTGCCATAGGCACCACAGGGGGCTCCCTGTGTTACGACCCATCTCCCAACAGGGTGGAGAATGCCACATCTATCTAGTGTTGGCCTTATTGGAATGTGATATTATTAAACGTGGACAGACTCCCACCAGCTGCAGCTTCAAAGTTGTGAACTGTGAAAAAAGCATTTCCTTGTTCTACAACATGACACTGAACACAGCTGTCACAACAAGACAAATGAAGCGCCGGCTGCTGGGTTAGTAAGAGAGGTTAACGTAAATGTTTCCAAACACTTTTTGTGCCACATCGACACATACATGTAAGGAATTAGGAATACCCTTAACAATGACTTCGACCAAGGCACTGCAGCTTCCCATAGTGTTTAGTGAAGTGATGAAGACTTGAAATGTTTCAATATTCTGTTAAAATGTTAGTTTGCACTAGCAGCTCCCCACGTAGTTTAATGTTGGAGAGAGTAGTAGTAGCCTGATCTGACAGATAGTTCTTTCCATAGAACCTTTCTCTTGCATGATCCTGTAACATTGTGAGAATACAGCTGCCGTAAGGTATTATTTGTGTATGTAGGTCAGGCGGAATGCTCCGGGTCTGAGTGAAGTGAAGCCGATGCGGAAGTTACTTAAACTCTTGTTACAGGATACAACGTTCAGTACCTGCAGACAGCTAAAATGTTATAGTATATCCACAGTATATATAAGTATTTAAGGTATTCCATTGTATGTCTTCGTTTAGCATTCTGAGTTGTGAAGCTACTGGTACTGAGTCTAGCACTCCACACTACTGCTAGACCCATGCTGTGGCTTCACACACCGACTAAAGACAAGCAGGGTTTCTGTGGTTATGTAATCATAGCCACAGAAAACCTGCTTGTCTTTTGGCGCCACCTCATGGCTTAAATCTATTTCATCTTGAATCCGAAACTTAAGTTAAGGTTTAATAACCCTTAACTGTCATGGGGTGCCATACAGATCTTACCTTTTTGAGGATTAGAGTATTCTGATTGTTGTGGTAATGTCACGCTGTTATTTGTGAGGTCAGTGTGTGATGTTGTATTGTACAACTTTCTGTCTGCAGGTATAACTCATGAAGACTCAGAAGAGTACCACAGCATTAGTCAACTACTTTGACTAATGTATCATACATTTTCCAGATGTATATCGTGTAAAAACTCGCATTCTATTTTTCTGAATTTTCCAGTAATTAGGATAGATAAATACTGAAATGTTAAACTGAAGTTGTGTGACTTTATTAACCCTCTATCCCTCAGCATCTGTAAGCACTTCAGCATAGAGAGGAGGCAAGCGCACAGCACTGACAAAAGTCAATGGTAGCTGAGCTTCGATTGTCAGTCATTTCATTTTGATGGCTAGATAGGGGGAAGTGAAAAAATCGCACATGGGAGAAACTTCAAACTTCTATGTGCACAGGGGGGGGGGGGGGGGGGTACTGCGCTGGCCACTGTTAAATATAGTGTGACCACACATGAGCTATTGATCGGATGATGTCTAGGGATGAATGGCATTGAACTACTAGCAGTCCACTCGTAAAATACCCTAGTTACCTGAAGCACCCTTCGCATGGTTTCAGCAGCCTGTCAGGTTCCCTCAAGCGGTTAACGTGATTGACATGAAGCACCATGTTAAGTAAAGATTTTGTAGTAACAAGATCATTCACTTCATCACGTCACCGCCCACAAACATTCACACAAGCAATCATGGCGTTCAGATGAGCAAGTCGGTAATCTTGGCATATCTTTGTCGCCCCAAAGCTGAGTACTTTTAGTCAGAAAATATTGTCAGTGATGTCAATGGAGGACAACCATGGTGAGGATGGAGGAGCCAAAGCGTCCAAATGAGAACTCCTTGGTTCAATAGTCAGTCTTAAGAGAAGTCAGTTGCTTCGAACTGTGTGCTGCATGTAGTAGCACACAGTAGTAGCTCTCTAGTAGCGAGATGTATGATATACCCACCCATTTTGAATGTTATCTGTCGAATAAATTTGTGTTATCAGTGGTTACCCTACCATTACACTACCGTTCTAATGCTTCAAACGGGCAGAGCTGCAAGTGAAACCTAACAATGTGAATTGAAATGAAACAACTAAGTTTAGCTAACAAAAGTAAGTTTAGAAAAAGCATATTTGGGTTAAAATAAGGATGTTTGTTATGTAACTTATGTGGACTATATATGGTTAGAAAAAGTAATTGTAAAATAAGTCATTGATTTTTGGTTTGACACAGGACACAAATAGGAGTCTCCTTTGTGAAAATCCTGTCTTTCCACCACCATCCCATGCAGACTTTGTCACTCTACCAAGTTACCTAACTTCCAACTTTACTCCTGGCGTAATTACTAGAAGTTGAATGTGTCTTCTTGTATTCATGTTATCTAACCCATTTCTATGAGGCTGATAACTGCTGATAACTCTCACTCAATCAGCTGATAACAGAATTCTTATTGTGAGTTTTTAGTTCCATCTAGCTAATTGATTTAATCGTCTTTGAACTGTGGGAGTACGCTGGAGTATCTGGAGGAAACTCACGCTGACACAGGGAAGGCATCACATTTTTGTTCCCCCACTTGCTGGTGTTTTGGTAATAAATTATTAACGTCTAAGCCAGGTATTACGGTAATAGATCGTTGGCGATAATGTCGAAGCCTATGACGTCGAAGATGTTGACCTTTATCCAATCATACAACCATTTTGTCCTCAAGGGTCTGCGGTGACGAAGGCAAGACCTGTCTTAAACACCAACACTACCATGCTCTGTGGGTGTGACTTTGTGTCATCTCTATACAACCTCTGTTCAGAATGAAATTGTTCACTAGATCTTAAAGTTCTTAATAGATTTAGCCTCTTAATTTCGTTGTGAAAGTGCAGCAGATCGATGCATTTAATTCAAAACGTCCAAAATGTCATTCCAGGGAGCATGCCCTCAGACCCTCCACCCACCACAGTCATTTGTAACACACACAATTCAAAAGTCATTATGGCACCACTGCAGTATTACGGTCCCAAAAACCGCCCCGCCATTTCCTGCTGTGTCCTCTTACTGTACGCAGACTTCTAGAAAGAAAATTGTATTGATAGAGCATCATCTCAACATTAGTAAGGGTTAGCGTGTTGTACTTTTTTGGAAGGTTTGCGTAATATAGAAGCACAGCCTGCTGGCTCCCCTGTCTGCAGTCGTGCATGTGAACTGCAGCAAGTCTGCAGAAGTCGCAGCATCATCGTTACTGCAGTGAAATCCAGCGCCTGAACACACCCTGCTGCAGCCTGCAGAGCAGCCAACAACACGGACAGCACCACGGCTGTAGGCTACACGTTTACCGCGCAGATACGAAGAGACGGCGAGCTGCTGGAACACAGCTGAGGTAAGATCGTCTGCTCACTGCTTTTCGTCCTGCAGGAGAAACTAGGACAGGTAACGTTAACGTGGGACAGGAAGAAGTGTCATTGACGACAACGCCGAGGAAGCGAAACGTCAGCTTTCATGTGTCATTCATCACAGTAGTTTGCATAGACACAGTTCTAAGGAAAGCATGGCGTTAGTCTTCTAAGGAGGTCCTGTACAAATAAATATCCAGGACGCCTGCACAGAACGGCTCGACCTGTTAGGGCTGCTCCTGGAGCTGTGCCAAATCCCACTGCGTTCCCGCCAGCGCCCAGGTGTCTACTGCGGACTACCGGAATGTTCTCTATGTTGGCGTTCCTGTTCGGCCACATGAAGCACTGAATGTCATTCTCTATTTGATTGCACAGAGTTCGTTAAAATGGCTGTTCAAAAACATAGTGTTTTAGCCGTCACATCTACATGCGCCGCCATTCCAATGGAGATGAGATTAATTGTCTATGGAGCAGTTCCAGGCTTTATATTTGACATCACAGATGAGTTTTGGCACTCTAGTTTTTCGATTTGGGAGAGTCATATTTATAAATATTTTTGGACCGTCTATTCCCCTTTAGTGTTCAACCTTTGGTCTGGACTGTATCAGCACATGAATGTTACCTGGAGCGATAGTAGGGGCCAGTGGGGCATCTGGTCACAATGTTTGTCACTCAGTGAAGATTGCTGTTAGTTAATCCATGTACACAAAATATTAATTCGAGTTTACTATGGATTTATACACATTTTTGACAAGTCAGCAGATTGGATGCGACTATATGGTGAAATTGTCATTGCACTTTTGAACACATCAGAACATTTTGACAAAGTAATGTCAACACAACGATTAACTTTTTATTTTTCCTGAGCTTTCAACTGCATGTCAGTCTTCATCAGTGAATGAAGCTCTCTGAGTGCCCAGTCTGAAAACATGTAAGTCACTCACAGTGAAGATGGATGACATTTTGAAAACATTTTGAGTCTTCAGCATCACTTAGTGTCAGAAAATTTTAAAAGAGTATTAACATAATTGTCGAACATAAGTCTAAATCAAATAAAGAAATGCTTATATCAGAAAAGTTAATAAAAAAAACATGTTAATAGATTCTTCAAACTATAGGGTGACTTTATCACAGTGGCCCTGTGGATTCCCTGTCGCTATACAGTATTTTTTTAAAGAGCATGGCCACAAGGACACAAGTACGCCGTGAGCTCATCACATATTCTAATGATGCTAGGGAATGCACCAGGAACATTTTGGAGCCTGCATTGTTTAGCAGTTTTCATCTTCTCTGCCTTTTGGTGGCGTATACTGTCTTAACAGATCGGATAGATAGAATGAAGGTAAACCACGGGACATCATCAGATATACATAGACAGTCTCTGAGGTAAATCGTGTCACCAACATCCTTGTGCATATTTTACAGTATATTAACTTCATTTCTTTCAACAATCCTCTCCATTCTTTAGCTGTACTCCCTTTCTTTGACTGAATCATTTTGTAAATACTGTTTTCTTTCTCCAGCAGGATGGCTCTTAATGACAAAGATCCAATGCCTGCAGTGGGGACCCTCTCCCCGGGCCAACTGCAGTCCCACCTCAAGATGGAGCCAAAGACTCTAGGGGTGAGCGCACATGACAAAGACTGACGTTTACTTTTAGTTTCGTACTGGACACAGAACAGCGGTAATCTGGACAAAAGTCTGGTGTTTGTTTGACCCAACCACCCCCACTCCCATCTACTCCATCTCGAACTTTGTACTACATCAGTTGCTCTGAGCATACGCTCATTATACAATGAGGACTAGATATCAATTTTTAAAGGCCGATATAATAATGATAGTGATGTGAATGGACAATCTTTGACTCTATTACAGACTGTACTAACTGGATCACTGTTGAAATGAACATCAATCTTAAAGTTAAAAAAATACCCAAATAAATAAATCAAAATGAAGGAGCATCAAACAGAAACTAATAGCTACCTAAATAAATAGCCGAAATACATCTGATAAATCTGGAACACCTTGTTGGGATACTCAAAAAGCGGGACAATCCCAGACAAACCGTCTGGTCACTGTACAATAGAGAGCTCTGAAATTCTGACAAATATTGCCATATTTTGCTGGTCACCTAGGCTAACTGCTCCTAACCCCCCCTCTCTCTCAGGCAATCCAGATCGTTATTGGGGCTTTGATTCTCTGTCTGAGTGCCTCTGTGCTCCAGATCCATGAGGTCCACTTTACAGGAGATGTGGCCCTCTTCCTGATTGTTGTCATACAGGTTAGTTTTGTCATGTTGTCAGACTTTCATGTTTCCCGCAGTAGAAAGTACTGTGTCTAAGTAAGTTGTATTGTAACCCACCAGGTGACCTTGTCTGGTTCAGTGTTGGTCCACAGTGGGAGGAAACCTACTCTGTTTTGGGTGAGTATCATTATACAGGTCGCTTTTGTACACACACAATCAGCTAGATTCATTCAGTAAAAGCCATTCACCCTACAAAACACGAGTACACTTAGGCCTCTAGTTTCAAAATGCTAAACTATTATACTGATGCCAGACAATTAAATAACTCACTGTTAAATGGCTACAACTAAAGTTAATTTTTATGACAAAAATGCACCATCATTTATTGTAAGAATATTTGAATATTTTATAGTGTTCAGTGGTGCCATTTGGGAACACTAAGAGCTCAAATGGCCCCTGCAACCCCCTTGCCATTTTCAAACTCGACCTTCATTTTGATCTCAACTACACAATTACACGCTTGTGAAGCTGTCGTGGTGAAAAAACCTGTCCACAGACAAACATACATAAACACTTGGCACTGTGGTATTTCCTGCAGTAGGTGACTCAAGGACCAAATTGTACCATTATGACACAGACCCACCAGGTGAAAACAATACCAGCGTCACAGACGTAACTGGTAACAAAAGGCCAATGAAAGCCTTTTCACAGGCAAATGTGAAGGATGCTGCAGAGTAGTGCATATATTGTAAAACACTGCTTTTCTATGCTGGGGTTAGGTTTTGAGTAATTACCTTATTGTAAATGAGCACTTCTGTTGTCATTTGCAGGTGAAATGTGTCCTGGTGCTGCACCTCATCAGTGCTGCATTTGCCACTGCTGCTTTGGGTCTGATGTCCAAACACCTGCCTTACCGTCAGGACTCTTACCACTGTGAACACTGCCGCAGACTGGAGCTACATGCCGTGGTATTGTCTTGAAGACCTGCACACAGAGGCCAGAGCACTATTATGAAATTCAATAGATTTAAGGTTTTATTGATCATAAAACAATCTGTGGCAAAAAAGAATAGCAACTACTGAAACAAAGCTGTGAACATGTAGTCAAGCCATGTTATAGTCTGATTAAGACTAACACCCACAGCACACGACTGAATGATGAATATTGTTATTAAAATGAAGTAGCCTGTGATCTGTTTAGGGCTGCTCTCTGCGTCTATCTTTGGAAGACGTGAGTCTTGCCTGGTGCAAGACTGAAACAATGTTTGCAGGACAGACATATATTCCTGAACAAAAGTACCCCTCTCAGGTTATACTGTCATACTTTGTTTCAATCATATTCAAACATATTCCATAGTTACAGTCACTTTGTAAATATAGAAAATACATTTACAGTCCAGAAGTAGCTACGGTTGAGTCCTCGCTGTGTCAGTCCTTATATAT
>NW_022280087.1:1533615-1546115 GCF_004355925.1 Anarrhichthys ocellatus | reverse complement strand
TGGGCAACTCCGGAAAAGGACAAAGTCCAACCCCTCTCCAGGAGCTTGGTTCCAGAGCCAATGCTGTGTGTGGAGGTGAGTCCAACTATATCTAGGTGGTACCGCTCCACCTCCTGCACCAGCTCTGGCTCTTTCCCCGCTAGCGAGGTGACGTTCCACGTCCCTAGAGCTAGTCTATGCTGCCGGCGATCGGCTCGCCCAGGCCTCCCGCCTGACCCGCCGCCCGGTCTGCATTGCACCCGACCCCGATGCTTATCCCTGCGGGTAGTGGGTCCACAGGGTGGCTGCTCCATGCTGTTTATTCGGGCTGAGCCCGACCGGGCCCCATGGGCGAAGGCCCGGCCACCAGATGCTCGCCGACGAGCTCCCCTCCTGGGTCTGGCTCCGGGAGGGTGCCCCGGTTTCCCTGGTCCGGGCGAGGTGACTGAAGTCTGTGGGCTGCTTTTCATTGGGGTCGTTTTGAACCGCTCTTAGTCTGGGCTCTCCCCTGAGACCTGTTTGCCTTGGGAGACCCTACCAGGGGCTAATGCCCCGGACAACATAGTTCCCAGGATCACTGAGCCACTCAAACTCCTCCACCACGTTAAGGTGGCGATTCGCGGAGTCTTAACCTTGTGTTAACTTAATTCAGGCATCTAACCAAAAAGTATTCACAAAACCCATTGACTTTGAGACAGAGTAACAAGAAGTGCAAAAATGCTTAGTCATGTCTGGGTTTCACGTCTCATTCCTTCAGCTTTCTATAGAATATATAATGAGGTATGGCCTGTATGTAGCCTGAGAGATGAAAACCAGGGCAATAGAGTCCACTAATGAGTCCCTACCAGACAATCTATGGTCCCCACAGCAGCCGCTGCTCTGCCATTTCTTATCTTTCCCCTGCTGTTGCTTGTGTCACTTAGTGCTGATTTGGAACACTCTAATTAACAAAGACATGCTCAGGATCAGTCAGCTGATTCGAAATGCTCCATTTTGGTAACGTTTGACAGTGAAGGAATTAAGAAGTGATCCAATAACACCAGAAACGCTCTGCTACTTCACCACTGAGAAACTCATTCATGCAGCTCAGTCAGAGACACTTGTATGAAGGAATCCACTCTCCAGAAGAATCAGAGGACTCTGCTTGGAGGACTAATCTACCCTGAACAAACGCATCCATGAGCATTAATTCCTCAATTAAATCAAGGGAAACAAGTTGCCCATAAGGAGGTGGGTAGTGTGATAGAGGGAGCTGCAGCAGCATGAAGATATGATATGATGGCCGCTGTGTAAACTTGCATGATTGGACGTGAATGAATGAGCTGCCGAACTAATATAAACTACAATGAATAAATACATATAGCTGAATTCATGGCCATGTGTCAATCAGTAGATGAGGCAATCCACAGAGCAATCACTGATCCCTTCCTAGAATCACATGAATTCATAGTTAACACTACATGTTGTGGAAAAAAAAGACCATGTTTCTTTGTCTTTACTGTCCACTGCAGCAACATTGTTTCAGGAAATGCACCGGGCTGATCGAGCAAAAGTGTAAAGTAAGTGATTGAATACTGTTACAACTAATACTTAGGTCAGATAGGCTATGCAGTCTTGTCTTGTAGAGTGCATGGAGTTGACACATATGTCTTTAAGTGATAGACAAGATATTCTGAGTGTTTTACACTTCTATTTGTTTATGTTATCAGTGTCACAGTAGGAAAAACTTTGTTTCATTATACATACTCTTCCTGTTTTCTCACCTTATATGCTATTGGGTTTCTCTGGCTAGCTGTTGATTGACGGGATCCTGGGGACGCTGGTGATTTTCCTGGTGCTGGAACTGTTGATTTGCATCACAGCCATGCTGTTTGGACTCACTGTCCTAGCTGCTGGTGGAACCCAGGTGAACTCTCATAAAAAGTATCCAAATAATGCAGGGCTAAAGAGATGACGTAAGATAGTGGTAAATGGGGTGGCTCAGCAGATATTTAGTTGTAAAATGACAGGTAAATTCAATAAGGGGTTTGGATACATGGTAAACTAGATTAAACAGTTTGCAATAAGTAAAATGTGGTTGAATGGAAAGGACTGTATAATTCTACTGGTTCATAAAAGGTGTGGCCACCAGGGGGCATTGATTAGAATGCACTCCAGACAGCATGTTCCTTTGAGAGGTTTATTGACAGTAGAAAATACTGGAACACACTGGAACAGATATGAATGAAAATAATTAGTAAAATCTATATATAAATATTGTAACAGGTTGTTTTATTTTACAGGTCTACATTGCAACATATACTTTACATTTCAGCATAGTGTTATTGTAGATAACTAAGCTACAGAATGGCATGAACTAACTAGCAAACACCAGATTCTGCACTCTATGCATCCATAAATATTGGCAATCTTACACAGATTTAAATATTGCCTACATTTTGCAGAGAACAAGGAACTAATAATTGCCTAAATTAGGCACTTACGGCTTGAAGGCAAAACCACCATACAGCGGTAGTTTTATATTAAAACATACAGGGACAGAATAGAGGTAGTAATAAACGTTTTTGGGGAATACTACACTCACCATAAAACAACGAACGAGAACGCAATATATTGGACTAAATTGCCGTGCAGACTAACAACAATTTGATGAAATATAACAAACAAGCGATATCAGGCTTACTTACTGCATGTTTGCATGCACACAGTCTTGGAAAGGAAAGCCCAGAACAGGGCACATATAACAATATTAATATATTTACAGACACAGTAGTGTTTTTGCGCGGGCACTCTCTTCAAAACCTATTCACCAACCTCAATGACAAAACCACCATTAATATACAGCTGTCCTATTCTGTAAGTGGATGTCTGCTGTCCTTCACGAGCAAGGGAGCATTGTGCGGTTCCTGCTCGGCTGCTTCTCACAAAAATTGAACCTCAGAACCAGGAGGAGCAATGCTGATTCTGTCCTGGCTGTGGAATAGTGGACCAGCTCTTGACCCATGCAGGTCTGTTGCAGGGGTCATGGGAGTTTGCCCATCCAGTCAACATGTGTTTTTTGGACTTCTACCATGTCCTTTGGGGAGTCCTGTTGGACTAAGGGTGTGGTCATTGGTGCGGTATTGTGTTTGCTGTGTGAAAACACTATATATACCCCTATATAGATATAGATATATAGATATAGATAGATAGATTCATTCGAATTCATACGCATTAATTGACGCTGACAATTATTTTATAGCGCGTTAACGCATTTTTTTATTTTGAAAGTCCATGGAGGAAGTGTAGATAAACAAAAGCAAGACAAGCTAACAAATCCACAGAGAAGTGGATACAAACTGCAGCCGGTTAGAATACACAGCGTTACAACGTGCACCAGCTGTTGCTCCCTGGAGACAACTGGACATCGCTGCGGTAAACTCAGCAGACACATACATGTTAGTGCACCTATATGCTGAAATTCACGGTAAACTCATTCAAATGGCACAGGTCGGGAAAGTTAGCGGAAAGATTAACGTGAGACAACATCCGGTTTCTTCAGACGAACATCCGGTTTTCAGAATAAGATGCCAACAAAGTATGAATTATATTCACATTAAGTATAAAACATGCTGCATCTCGTGAGTTAAAGGGAAAATACACCTAAATTGTGGGTAAAGTGTCTTTATTCTTTGATCGCTGGGTAACCATAATTACCTTGGAGTTACAGCATTATATTAATGAACAGTAGAGCTGCATTCACATGCTCTGACTGTCATGAAGACAGACATTTTCGCTGAAACGTGCTGAAACATTTTATTCCTGTTGCACAGCAGTGGAACGTTTCACATACAGTCAGCACACTGAGCACAGATAGAACTGCTGCTGTGTAAAGGGAATACTGCTGTTAAAAAGAACCTTATCTGTTTAAAGTGTTTGCAAACCAAATGTTATTGCCCTTTTGTTCATATAGCAGTACATTTAAAATAAAAGTGCGCAATACACTACTTTTGAATTCATTATTAACCATAACAATGCGAAAAATCCATGTGATTAATCACGATTAAATATTTTAATCGTTAAATAAATACTTGACCATAGAAGTTATTATAAAATGCTTTATAATGTATCATGATTATTTTTATAAAGAATTATGAATAATTGTTAGTGCTTGTAACTATAATAATACAGTTCATTATAAATGTTTATAATGCATTATAAACATTATTATATGACATATACGAAACTACAGTACTTCGAAGAGCTGTAAAATGTGTTTGCGTGTGTCCTGCAGGCTGCCACCCAGAGACCTGTCTATCCACAGACGCGCCCCCCACCTGTTCCAGCTACGCAGGCTGCTCCAGCTGCAGCCGAGTCATCTCAGGTAACAAACACTTTGTTAAGATCCTATTTTTGGTATGTGTGTGTGCGCGTCTATATACAATTTTGTTTAATGTCACGGGGCATGGTGGTGGACTCAAACGCAGACCAGAAGTTGAGTGAAATGGAATTTAATAAACACTTAACTTAGAACGTGAACACTACAAGAACACACAGGGAATCCAGGGACGAGACAAGAGACGAGGGGGCAAATCCAGCAGGACGAGACAGGGCAGGCAGACGTGGGAAAACCGGGAACAGGCGGGTAACACAAATAATGATGACTGGGAGGCAGGGGTTTAAATAGTGGCTAGAACAAGTGAGGAGAGTTGTGCTGATGAGGGAGTGTTTGATTAGTGATCAGGGGCAGGTCAAGGGAGTTAGGCTGGTGCTGAGGGAGTGGCTGACAGGTAGAGTGAGGAGCTACAGAAAGAAATACACAAAGACACAGAAGGCAAAGCCTGATCGTGACATTTAATTAAATTAAAATATTTAATATTAAATGACACCTACTCTGTCATATGTTTATGAAGTGTCCTCCACGCCATACTGCACATAGTTCCATAGCCAAGGCTGCTGTCAATGGCTTGCTAGAAAAGTATGGTGCACCTTTTCGAAAGTAGTTCTAAAGCCATAGATTGTATATTTTAACAAGCCTGCGTTTGACATAAGAAGGGGTGCAAAATCTGAATTAAATCACATGTTTTCTGATCTAGGCAGCACACAAAAAACTGACTGGGTTGTCTTATTTCACAGTTTGTGCATTGGTAGGCACCAGTGGCGGCTGGTGACTGGACTAATTGGGGAGGACAGGAGAAAATATACAACCGACAGTGTCATGTTATTTTACACTATTTGGTTAATTGTCTGTACTACATTGTAGGTGACTACGAGCAACTTTCCAGTAGTCACCGAGAGGCTAAGCGGGGGAGATTAAACTTGCGGACGCGCTGGCTGTAACGTAAATGACTTCCGGAATCCACTGGATGAGTTTCGATTGTTTATTTGTGGGCAACAAATAAACGTTGATTATAGATGGCATACAATCATAACTCAATAATTTGTCTAACAATGTGAATAACGTGGAAAAATAGCGTGAAATAGCGGTCAACAAAAAATAAGGCTCCCTCTCTCACCCCCTCTCCTTCCAATCCTTCCCCTCATCTAACTCTACTGACAGCTGATAAACCCCCATTGTGGCTATCCCCAGCACCACGTGACTCAATCACCGGAAGTGACGAAAAAGAGCATACAAAATGACACAGGCCACACCTGGCTCCTACATACATTTTACCAACATTATTGAATCTATAATTCTAAAAAGGTTTTTGAGAGTTGATAATTGAGAACAATTTATTTCAACAAATTACTGTTTTATATTTTTTATTTGCCTCTCAAAAATAGAGGTGGAGTAACCTGCTCTATTTTCTATTCTGATACCAGATACCCGAAAAATACACTTTTTCGGGTATCTGAAAAAGTGAGCATGGAATCAGGGGTATCTGCTATTTTGCGTTTTCTTGTCCTGCTGTTAGTTATATGTTTTGATTGTCTTTTTTTATATATGATGTAGTAGAGGTGAAATGCTGCCCGGCATCTTTTTAGGGCTTGTGGCTGGTGTGGTGGAAAAAAAACTATTCAATAGTACCGAGTGAGTCCTATAATACTGAATACTGAAAGAAGAAACATTGAGGAAAGAAGTTTGTCTTTAAAGTATTTATTCTCTGGCCAAAGAAGGCTTTCATCGTCATACAGACTGCAGCGCAATCAGCAAAGAATCCAGTGTCTCTCTTGCTTTTAAGCATCTCAGCACACAGGGTGGGGGGAACATCAGGTATTTACATTATCACAATTGATCAGCAGTTTCAAGCTCCTCCAGTCATCCCCTTCCTCTTCTGAACCTTGTCACACAAAGACATCTGTCTTTATTACCCTTGATTACCCCTGGCAACATTCTCTGGTTAAACTGCACCCCCATTTGAGTTACTCCCTCTTATCAAAGCAAAGGCCTGAGATAACTCATATGGTCATGTTACCACTCTCCACAATCATATGTCACATATATAGTTTTGTTCGTGAGTAAGGCACATAAACTAAGTCACAGTAGAAATGTACTAGCACAGGGAAAATTCTCTATCACACTGGACATTATAGTACCTTTAAGAGTGGTTGGGCCATTTTATGTTGAAGCACAGCAGAGTTTGCATGGAATCTGAGGTATCCACAGTAGGATTTGACCAGCAGTGTTTTCACACAGCAAACACAATACCGCACCAATGACCACACCCTTAAATTACCATTCAACATTTTTATATAATCTGCAAGATTACATTTTACTGCTATCTGTGTGTCAACAGGTGGCTGTAGTTGTGACTGAACCAGATTCAGAGCAGATGGAGGACATCTCCACCCCACCTACTGAACCCCAGGTGGAGCCGATAGAAGCTCTGACAACACAGCCGTGAACTCAGCACACTGCTCCCTGTGGTGTTATGTCATGTCAGTCATGTCAGAGTGTAAATATGGATGTCACCTGAGAAAAACTATTCCTGTCAGACTCATGGAGGTCATTAACATTTGGACCATTATAACATGACAACAAATCTGCTGGTGGTAGTAGTCAGAGGCAAGAATATAATAACAATTATGGAAACAATAAATGTGAGTGTCCCAACAAGTTATCAAAGGTAGTCATCCTGTCCTTTTACTTCTGGCAAGACATGAACACAGAATTAGTATAAGCACTGCACCTACAGTACAGTATGTTGTGTATATGATATGGATCAGTGTCACAATGTCAATGTATTCTTCAAATACTAAATATCAATAAAATAAGTATAGCGAAATATAAGTGTAGAGAAATAAAAATAAAACAGACAGCCTGACTTTCAGCTTGGAAAGCAGGGGGAAGGCTAAGATCTTGGTCAGCAAGAGTATGTAGTAGGATATATTCACAAATCTAAGAGTCTATGCACATTTTGTGTTAATTTGAGTGAAGGCAGATTTACTATTTAACTTTGAACTATTTAGCTTTTCTTGCTTCAAACATATTTGACTGTTGAAATATGATTGTGTTATGTGGTTATAAAACTAACCTTGTATTGTGTTTATGCTATTAAAACTGGTCTTAATGCCATTCCAAAATGAATGGATGCATTACAGCAGCCAATCTACTGTATAATGTCTATTTAATGTTGGTTCTAATATTTTAGAGCTATTCTGATTCAAACTTAAAGGAGTATTCCATTGATTTAGTACTTTCAACAAGTGGGGGACTCAAAAGAGGCAGTAAGGGATGAAATATTAGGAGTTTTAGTTCCTAGTAGAGTTGTCCTCCATAAACACTGTATCCTACATTTCCCATAATGCTAATAAACCTTCCCAGCCCTGTAATTAACCACTTTTTTTTAACTTCAGTCACCCTCTTTGTGGCATAATACACATTTTGTGGAAATAATAAAATGCATCTCTCTATCTGTTATACGTTTCTAGTCTTCAAGCCCAAACAACAATAACCCTGATGACATCACAATCTATTCCAGTGCTCACATATGTTTATGATAGTTTGTTTTTATTCTCAGTTGTTACCAGAGTGGAAAAGTTGTCCTTCACATTGAAGAGATGTGGGTTAGGGTGAAATCATATTCCCATAGGGTTATTGTTAATTGAATGCCACGAGGGGACATGTGCACACAGGGACCATATGTCTAAAATACTCTTAACCTGTAAAACCCTATCCCTATTTTTAGGCCTCTGCTCGAAAATTGCATACCCATACTAAAGAGTGTATTTCTCTAACTACAAGGTCTACTTTAATATGAAGATGGCACACAGCTCAAATTGAAAAGTTGCAGGTTCGCCTGAAAAAAAAAGCCCTTTTATTGGTATTCTTTCTTTGAAATGAGGCAGTGGTAAGCCTAAAACATCTCCCAAATCATAGCACAACATGTGAACAGTCTCTGCAAATTTTGACTTTGATTAAGTGAAGCGAACAAAGGTTTTAGTACAGAGGTAAGGTGAGGTCAAGCTAAATTGTCATTTTGGAACCAGCTGTTCCATTGTAATTGTATATACTATATAACTATATATTTCACTTGTTTTATCACTAATAGTGTTCAATCTATCCAAATACAGCAGTTTGGCATAATTTTGAGAGCCTGAATCCTCTCTGAGCCTGTGAACCATGGAAATGAGTGGGGGTAACGTGGGCTTGACACTTGAATACTGTGCTAGAGCATAAAACGCTGAGAATGTACCTTAAACCAGTAAAAGTGTGTAAGCATCAGATTATAATGAAAACACCATGAAACTGTGAAATCAACTGTCTTGTTTTGAAGAAAATCTTTGAAACTCTTCATTTTCACAAAATCCACTTTTGGCCTCTTCCAGGCCTGAAACGTCTTTTAAGAGCATAAAAGGCTGAGATTGTACCTTGAACCAGTAAAGGTGTGTAAGCATCAGCTTCTAATGAAAACATCATGAAACTGTGAAATCAACTGTCCTGAGCCAGTTTTTTGAAGAAAATCTTTGAAACTATGTTTACTTTCACAAAATCCACTTTTGGCCTCTTCCAGGCCTGAAACATCTTTTAAGAGCATAAAAAGTGAAAAGTGCTGAAAGCTGCAGATATTCATGAAAAAGACAAAAGACATACAACTGTGAAATCAACTGTCCTGAGGCACACGTAGTGTGTGCAGTCCAGCAGTGCCCGGCCAAACTCTTCGCCCCGTGCTGCAGCGCTCGGAGCTCCCCGCCCACTTGCCGGCTGATGGGTGGGGAGCTCCGGGCGCTGCGGTACGGAGCGAACGTCTGCACACACTGTGATGACGCAGAGCTGGTTGGATATCGGCAAAGATTAATTTAAGTGAGTTAGATCTCTTAAAATAGTTTGCCAACTGTCTAACATTAGCGGACCCAAAATAATGAAAAGTCGCGTAGTGACTCTGACAAAGGACCACGACGAAGCTCTCAAATCATTGGCGCATCGTCAAAGTGTGCTGATGAGTCAGAAATCTATGAAGGTACGAGACGTTACAGACTCACCACAGAAAGAAAACGGAACAGATGAGCAGAAACACAGAGGACGAACAGATTGAAATAAAACAAATGAAAACTTACAGGAAGTTTTTCAACAGGACCTAAATGTGACATGGTTGATGTAGTTTCACTTCATTTAGAGGCAACAGTGTTTGTACTCTAGATGGCTTACAGACAATGTTAAATGTTCACAGAAGACACATTTTCAAAACTACATATAGATAATAAAATGAACAAATGTGATTCATATCTTTTATATATATGTGTGTATATATATATATATATATTTCAAATAACTTTTTCACATTTTTTGGCCTTACAGTGAAGGTTTCCTGAGCTAAAAAAAATTCAAATTCACTGATATAATTATTTCGTATTGTTTCATGAAGATGTTTTAGCATCATCCAGACTAAATTAAATTATTTTTGTTTACTTGATAATTCATGAGACATTTTCTGAGAGATAGGTGAGGTTATGTTACAAAAACATATTTTTTACCAGCCAATCAGGGCTTTAAGACATACATTTTTCTCCACCGTCAACAATCACAGTTAATAAATAGTTATTATGCCCTCAAAGAAAAATTCCCTGGCTCTACAATCAAATTCACAAATATTCTTTATTTTATTTGGTTGGTATTTTTGTGTCACTTGAAAAAATCAAATCGAATTTGATCGCATTTATTTAAGATTTTTTTAGTTGTACTAATCGAGACTCATAAACTACTTCTACATGTAGTGAAGATACTTGAGTACAGCACAGCTCTCTTCAGGTGACTCTTGTGTTATGTGCCTCGTTTGTTGCTTGGTAGGGTGAACATGCAGAGGCGAAGAAGCAGGAGGCTTCTTCACCTCTTCTGGACAGAAATATTTCAGCAGCTCAGCAGGAGAACAAACGTCTGAGAGAGTCTCTGCAGGAAGCCCAAGAGAAGCATCTGGAGTTACAAAAACAGCGGCAAGACATGTCGCAGGCCAAGGTCAAGCATAGGGTGCGTTCACTTCACACCCGTTCAAAAAGCATCAATACACATTGAACATCACTATCCTAACTTGGGTACAAATGTACTGAATGAAAAGCTCACGTTGGTATTTTAAGTTGATGAAATCGTCTGGGATATTTGTTTATTTTCTGAGATTTTCAGGGTTTTTTGTCCATTAGTGTTCATTACTACCTGAGCTTAAAGGCAAAAAACTACATTATTTTAAGTTTATTTTAATACATTTGTCAATCTTTCACATTAGTTTCAACTAACAACTTAAATGTAAGGTCACACAGCATGGTGGACACTGTTGGACAGGGGGCGTGGCCTTTTTTCACCTCACCACTAGGGGTCACCATAGTCCGAATGTTTTAATCCTACATAAACAGCTTTTATGTCTCTTTTATGTGCTTCATTGGTGCTGCTATGAAACTAAATGTGTTGAGGTTCGATAATCAACCTCACATTTAAACTTTTGTAAGGCACCCGACGACGGCCGGTGTACCGAGAAATAACTATTCAATACTAATAATGACCCTAAATATTGATATTAAGTTCCATTCTTTGAATCTAAACTTTCCTTTATGCATTTTCCTTACATCTACAATACCTGGGTCACCTGCCACTTACTGTTGTTGTCTCTGACTATTTTATAGTTAAATGAATTATTTATTCAGCAGAAAGGAAAGTGAGAACAGATGAGTAGAATGTTATAACTGACTAAACTAAGAACATAATACCCCGAAAATCATACACATTTTCCTTGAAATTGCTGCTAATGTGTCTGACAGTTGGCGACTGAAGCTCGAGTGAAGCTCCGTGCTAAGGAGGCGAGGGACATGTCGATGGGCTGTTTGCTGCAGGAGCAGGCCATTGAGAAGGTAAACTCTCACATTGCACGGTTTACCTTCATTCGGCTCGACGGGTATTCATATTGTTGCTTTCGCCAGGTTCAGCAGGAGCGCAATGAGATGTCGAAGAAACAGACGGAGGCCATCTGTGACATGCAGCAGAAGAGCGGAATGAAGCACTTGTTGCTGGGCAGGAAAGTGTCAGCGCTGACCGACACTTTGGAGAAGAAGGAGGCCCAGCTCTACGCCGTACTCTCGGCCTCTAACATCGACCAAACTGCAGGCAGCAAACTCCAGGTATGTTTTTTCTTTTTCTTTATCCTCCTTTCATTTGCAGCAAATTAATCTTTGCACAACTTTACAAAATGTGCATTCAAACACTTGTGCAGGTAAGAGCACATTTGTCGAACAGAAGAAAGGCTCAAAACTACCAGCCTTTTAATAGCCAAGGGGGCACCACAGGGTTCTATTCTCGGTCCGTTATTATTTACCATCTACATGAACAATATCATCACTCCAACTCCGACCAATATCATGTTTTTATACAGAGGACAAACACTCCTGTATGCAACTCAACCCATGTCTAGATTACAGTCTACTGAATGTGTTTAATCCTCAAGAACATTGTTGTGCGTTTACATACAGCAACATCCCTGACTTTGACGTTGTTCAATCTTATAAATATCTCGGAATTTAGTTGAAACCTCACATGGAACAACTGGTGCAGACTCTTAAGATAAAAATGAATCTAGCATGTTTAAAGCATGTTCTTCCTCAAAACATTGTGCAATCTACCTGTGTATCATTACAGAATACACATAGTCTACTTGTGCTGTACTAAGTATATCACATCTGTTCTGGAACTGACTAGGACCCTGTTCACACCTGGCTTTAACATACGTTAAGCTTTTGATAACTGAACTGCCTCCCGCTACTTAACGCTATAGAAAGAATTACAAAGGACTGTTGTTCTTCTGGCCAACACCTTCCTATGATTCCTCATCAACAGGGCAAACTGCAGCGGACACTAGCATGGTTTTACACTTAAGGCTTGCAGTCATTCTCCTTTTGAATTAAGATGTTCTTTAAATATTTGTGTGTGAGCTTCAAGAACAACTCTCTGAAAGTGTTTTCCTGCTTGTAGGAAATACTGGAGTCCAAACAAGCCACCATCGATGCCTTGGAGTGCGACTTGGCTCAGGATTGTACGGTCAGTTAACTTGAAAGGGTTTTCACGCATTTATGAAATCATTGTGAGAGTGATCACAGTCAGCTGAATGAAACGTGTGTGTGTG
>NW_022280087.1:1514689-1528615 GCF_004355925.1 Anarrhichthys ocellatus | reverse complement strand
AATGCTGTGGCCCTTGTGTGTGTTAAAATCTAGTTTTGAAATCTTAATCATTTAAGTGTACATTGTGCTCAGATGGTAAATAAATAAAGTTGAGATTGATAATAAATGGTGTTACAATAAAATAAAAACATTTTGCTATTGCCTATCAAAATCTCAAATCAGTCGAACCCATACATAATATTTTGTTTGTCTTAAATGATGATGTACTGTGTATATATCTATATATATATTAAGAATATATCCAACTCTGTATTTTCTCCCAACTGCGAAAAGAAAAAATCCACTTTTTCTCATGTTGTGTTATGTATTCTGGTTGATGCAAGTATTTATATATATATATACTGTATATTTATATATATATTTATATATATATATATTACCTTCAGTAAAAGTGACTTTATTTTAAAAAAGGTATCTGTGTGAAATTTCCGCCTATGAAAATTACACATATTGTATTTAAAAGTGTCTCGGCTGTAGTTTCATAATAAACACATATTTTGATATTCATGCTTTGAGGTGTAGGGCTGATATCATTTCCCAACACCATCTCCAGGGTGGTTTTGTTCTGCACTTCTCCTCTAATGGGATGAGTCCATTCATTGATCAATTTCAGCACTTTTTGCTGTATTCAATATTTTTGTTACGACCATCATCATCAAATGTATGAGTCAACATGGCCGTGTTTTGTTCTGCCTCGAGTAGAGGTATCTAAAAAACGAAACTTCTTCTTGAAATAGTCATTTTAAACATTACCCTATAACTCTAATCTAGCATCTAAGGGAAACATTAACCTGCCCACTAGAATCTGAAATAAAGTTTTGTGGTGAATCAGTTTGATTGTGCACGCCACCAGTCAGGTAAGGCGTTATTAACACCAGTGGCCACTAGAGGGCACATTCCACTCAAGTAGCCCAAATAACGATTGTGATTCCAGATCAACCCTCGTCCCTGTTTGTTAATAAAACACCTTTCATAAGGAACCAGACCGAGCTGTCAACAGTAGCCTGCAGCATTTAACAAGCACACATTCTAATCTCTTTAAATGTATAAATAAGACACAAAATATCTGTACTAAAGAGTCAAGAGTCAATTTGTGTCTGTAGATTTCTCCTTAATTCACCAAAAGTTACCATTAGATAATGCCTCATTTACATATTCAAACATAACATTTCAGAAAACTTGTAATACAAAAAATAATGATCTTGATGTGAGTAATGAAGTGGTGAAGTTTCATGGTGATATCTATGAGTTCATGTGTTCACCTGTAGAGTCTCTAAATGTCTGTAATGTAACTAAACGTCTCTTTAAAGGACGTTTTCTCTAAATGAGTTTGTTCTCAGACTCTGATGATAAATCTCCACTTCAGCAGCTCTTACATTCACCAAACTTTACACTTTCATTCCTCTCTGTGTTCTGAAGGTTAACACAGAGGGGTTTGTCACACATCATTCAGAGACTCATTTATACTACATATTAATAAAAACATGGAGAAACGTTCTGTCTTATGGATGTTGACAGTGTAAAATATGAAGTACAACAAAGAGATATCAGTAACAACCTTTGAGTCTAATATTTCAACAAAATGAAACATGCATTTTGAACCTGGCTTTATCCAACGTTCAGATTTCTGTTTCGGATGCAAATTAGCACATATTTGATACAATCATGCCTCATTTGCGTATTTAAACACACATTTTCAGAAAACTTGAAATATATATTTTTTTATTAAAGAAGGTAATCCACTGGGGAAGTGTTGTTATCTATTAGTTACATGTTGACCCCATTCTCCTGGGTACCTACAGCACAAACTTGTACGGCCTCATTCCTTAACTTACCATCTCTTGTACCATCATGTACTCTACTGGTAAGCCGTTAGTACAAAGAAAGTTCAACAATTGTGAAAAATTGCTGTGCATTGTGGGCTGTATTCTAAGGCATTTCCAAGACTTTTTAAAAAATTGAAAACAGTCTACTTGAGTGCCTGGGATTATATATTTTATGCTATTAACATATAGAGATGTCTGTATGACTAAAGCAATTCTTTGTACGGTACAGTCGTCAACATGTACAAAGACATTGTACAGGAGTTATTTTTACATCAGTAGTGATTCTCCCGTCTCTCACGTCACACACACCAAAACGTAGACAAAACCAATGTTTTTGTTGTTGTTATTTATTGCCATTGTGCATGAACTTTGACACTGCAGGTTACACAAGGAGAATCATGTGGTGAGCCGAAGAACACTCTGACCTGCCAGTGATGTGCTCTGGTGGCTCTCAGTGCTGGCTTTGTATCAGTTGATGGCTTCACTACTTCCCGATCAAGCTTCAAAAACCGAAGGAATGCGAGATGAGACACTTGTGTTGAAGAACGGACACGTTGCTTTTTGTAACCCTATTATTGCACACATCTAGTTTGCCAATGCCAGGTATACGTGGGATACTGAGAAAGCTGTAGCTCTTGGTAAGGTGCAGAAACAAACGCCTTGAGAAACCACAACATCGCAGTGGGCCTCTTTAAAAGCCACATATATACAAAATATGAACGGGCCGTCAATGCCGGAGACTCCACGAGCACAACAGATACCGAAATAAACGTGAAAGTCATGGATCATTTACACTCGGACACGGTGACGTTCGGGTTTCACTGCTTGGTGCTGGCATCGAGATGCCTACAACACTGTGATTACAGACAGACAGTGAGAGGGAGGCAGGCCAGTGGGATCCTTTGATCTGAGACTGTATCTGCAGCCACGCGTCTCTCAGAACAGTAGCTCGCCTCATACAGCGATCAGAAAAGGCTGAGATATTTTAGGAATGGATCAACATGAGTCTATTTATGTCTCGGATGCTGAAAATCTCACGGAATGCATTTTAATGGAATATAAATGATCTGGATTATCGAAACAGTTTGTATATGCAGATTGGAGTTAAGAGTTGTGCAAATTCTATCTTGTATGGCTTTATTGATTTTAGTTTATGCAAACCGTGCGGCTATATCTACTGTCCTCCTGAATGGGTATCCATCCTTTACTGGCACTGACTGAAAAGTGCTACTGTGTCTGTAGAACTAAGAATTTTAAACTGTACAGAAACGTTCCTACTAATCAGACTTGTAATTCTTTTATTAGCGGTGTCTGATTTAAAGCTGTATTTATCGATCTTTTGACCGGTTTCTCAAACAATTACTTGGCAGAAGCAGAGCAACATTAGCATTCATCTGGTGTCAGGTTTGTTTGTACCTAAAGAATGTAAGTCCACTATTCACTCTCCCTTTACGCTCTGGTTTGGTCACCACCAACTCCTGAAGATATTGGACCTTTTAGCTGCTAAATGATCCACTTTCTTTGCCAGCTAGACACTGATTTAATCTGTGTACGGATTGGTTGGCGGATGGTATACCAAGAGAGTTGATGGGCCATAAAACCGAAACAATTGATCTAAAAGGGGCTGAAAAAAGCTCCATAGCTCTGAGGAGCGCTCCAGAGTTGGGTGAAAGTGACCCCTTTCATCTCATTTAATTTCATCCATTTCGGATATAAAAAATATTGATTAGTGCAGCTTTAAATCATTATTTGCCAGTTAAGGTTAGGCTGTATTTTTTAATTTTATCATTTGAGAACTTCAGCTTTTGTCAAAAAAAAAAAAAAAAAAGATATTCAAAGTAAGGTGCTCAATAAAGCATAGTTTTGTTACTGGTACTCAAACTTAGATTTCTTAAATAATTCCAAACGCAGTCCTGCTGTCACACATTTTAGTATGAAAAATGTCCCTTCCAGTGTGTGTATGTGGAGGCAGTGCACATTCTGAGAATTAGATAAGCGGGCTGTGGTTGAAGTGCATGTAGGTTCTCGTTCATTCCCATTCTTCCTCTTACAATCACAAATTTTAATAAATTAAGACACTCTTAGTCAATCTAAAACCCTAAGAGATGTTACTGCTACAGCCCTGCGTCGTCTGGTGTGCCCCGTAGCTCATGGTGGCTACTATAGAGTCAGTCTGCTGATTGTACGACTCTCTCTCTACTTGTGCTGCTTGTGTTACTTTATATTTACGCATTTACTGTTACTTGTGCCAAAAATGGCTGTTGTCCAGTAAGTTAGATACACTCACGGAGAATCTGATCACGTCCGATGTATTTTGGCCTCAATAACCGGTTGTTTGTTCTAACAGCCCTTATGCATCTTCCGCTCAAATTCCATCAGCTGATATTTAATTGCATCGGAAAAAGGGTTTGCTGATCGACCATTAGAGAGATGTTTCAGATGGGAAACATCCTGCTCAGTACTTATCTTGGTCAGAATTCTTTAATAATCCAACTTCAACAGATTCTCATCAAAAAACATGTTAAAAAATAAATGTTGGTCAATATGTATTGTTGCTGCTTTTTAAACTCATATCCTGATTTCAGCCTCAGGAAACCAGTATCACTCCGGGTCTAGTCTCAATTAAGTCGGGTTGAGTTGCACAATAAAATGGCTTCTTTGGCTTAGAAAACTGAGGTTTAACTCATCGAATAAACATTCGTACAACTAAACCTCCAATCTGCACCTCTAAAGAACCAACTGCTTCAGTTTGATTGTATCTTCGTGTGACGGTACGACGGACTCGTCCACTTCTGGTTAACAGGTTCAGGACAGCCAATCACACAGTCCACAGGCTTAATTATCAGACAACTGCTGTATGTCATCCAAGTCTCTGTCAACACACACACACCATCAGTCACAGTGTGTGTGTGGTCCGTACAGTATCTCACCACCACTCACTACTTCAGCCTCTACCTGCTGCAGTCAGCTATCACGAGTCGAGTGTCAGACTAGACTCTGGACCAGAGAGCAATGATTTGTCTGGGATTGAGAGAAGAAGAAAAAACAGAATTAAATGGCGGTCAATCTGTTCTGCTTCGTCAGGCTGCAGATATTCGTATGGACATACATTCCAAATTACCTGAGTATAGACTTGTGAAATACCTGAAGCGTGGCCAGATGCAGACACTGTGCAACCAATGTGAGGCCATTTTCTTTTCTTTGCCCAAATTATTTTCTCATTGCATTTTTTTTAGACAGGGTGACCTGGATAGTGTAAACATAATCCTGAATAGTACAGCTGTTTTTTTTCCTGTTGGGTACATAAACACATAATACACCGTTTGGAATTTTTTTTTTTTAAACAAGCATTTTTCTTAGAGATATATGTGTATATAGTATATGTTTAGAGAGCTTATTCATACTGTGAATGTTGAAACAGAACACAACACATAATTTAATTAAGAAATATACTACCAGTTTAAAATGCATGCCCCCCCCCAATCCATCGTGCTCCGTTTCTTCCCTCCGATGCCTGCAGACCATCAGCTCCTTTCACAGCTCAGACACGATGCAGTAAGGTGGCGGGTCTTCGGGGTGGTGGTGGTTGTTTATTCGGGACATTGTTGCTACGTCATGCAGATATAGAGGGGGGGGTGGAGGGGGGTCAGCACAGAGAGATGGAGGGGGAGGTGTTGGTGGGTGGGACAGTCAGTGGTGACGGATGGTGGTCGTGGTGGGTGGATCCCGGAGGGCAGAGGCCAGCTCCGCTCCGGTCTAGCTGATAGCCGGGCTGTCTGTCTGGGGGTCTGCAGTCTCTGAGGGCGACCCGGGCTCCTCCGGGGCATCGTCTGTGCTGGTGCTAGTGGAGACCTGAGTGGGGGCTGCGTGGAGCGAGGCGGCCCCCCGGGGCTCCGAGCCGACGATTGCGTCGTCCTGCTCCTCGTCCTCCTCCTCGGGCTCCGAGGCCGGCATGAGGTGCAGGGAGCCGGGGAGTTTGACGGGGCAGAACGCCGAGCCCGTCGAGATGAAGTTGACCTTGTTTTTGTCGGGGCAGGAGAAGAGGGGGACCGAAGCTGATGTGGACTGCCTGGAGCTGCGGAGGTACACAGGAAGTTAAGTCAGGTGGGTGGGGGGGTCACACATTCCTGAGGCAGCAGGGAGGTGTTTCAGTTTGTCTGTACCTCATCTCCTCAAAAGCTTTAATCTTCTCACAGCCCTCTGGCGGCTCCCGCTTGAACATGTAACTGTTGTTAGGTTTGGGAGAGGAGGCAAACTTGGGCAGTGGGGAGCTGCTTCCACTGTCTGTGAGCACAGAGACACAGCGTAGAAGCACATTCTACACTTCCAACACTCACATGTAACAACCCACAATGATTCCAACACATCTTTGTATTTAAAGAGTCGGAGTCTATTTTTCTTTTCCTCCAAAGTCGAGTCGTACTTTCTGAAGAATCTCCACAGGCTGTCCTTCAAATGACATAAATCTACTGTCTACATACTGCTAATTTACCAATTTATAGCAAAAAGGCCCACAGTGTCACTGTGAGCTTTCTGGCTTCACACATTGCTCCTCATTAGAGGCAGTCCATATTTCTAAGCAGCCAAAAGTAACATGATAGCTCAACTCAGCCCCTCTTCAGTGCTTAAGTAGGAAACACACCTTCTTCAAAGTTGAACTGTATTTAACAATGCTTCCCCTACTTATAGAATATAGGCTGTAAAAGTATTTAAGTAACTAAAGGCCCGATTCATACGATGCTCCTACGGCTCACTGCAGGACATTTAAAATGACAAAACCACAGAAACAGCAGTATTTAAAAAAGGTCGTGATTTAGGCAACGTCTATTCTATTACAGATACTCCATCTTTTAACTTGATCTAATTAATGTAGGTCCTGGTGGATAATATTACATTATTGATGTGATATTGATGGAGGTTTAACTAGATAGAAGACATATCCCTCTGTTGGAGTTGTTGGGACTACAGAAACAGTAACAGAGTGAAGCTTCGCCTGCCTCATAAACAATCTTTGGCTGAGTATAGACACGGTCCAGCAGAGAGCACACAAAGCGACCACAGATCAGTTCTATTTTGAGTGTATGATGGTATGACGTTTGTCATTTAAACCAGTGACAGTATAATTATTATTATTAATTAATTAATTCATTTCTTTGATCAAATATCGTCCTCTGACGCTCCGAAATTGAAAAGAAAGGTCTGAGTAGAAACGGACATTTAAAACAACAATGTACTTTCAGTGCGTTTGGGTCTTTGGGCAGTGGAAATCACTGCTGGATATAAAACAGTAGGGCTGCTTGTCTTCTGGTTCGATACCCTCTCTGTCCTTGGCTGCTGATTTCATATGTATTGCAGTTTGTAAATATTGCAATTTGATATTATGATTTATATTATTTTTTGTTTACTTTTTGAACTCAAAGAGAAACAGATATTTCCCTCGTAATTTGGAGGTACTTCTGGTGACTATAATCCAGTTAATCCTATTTCCATGTATGTATTTTATATATAACCTTTAACACCTATAAAAATAAAAAACGTAACTGTCTACCTCAGCATAGACTCAAATGAAGCAATATTATTGATTCAGGCATTAAACCCCTGGAGAACAGTAGACAAACGTACATATGCCTATTCAGTCTGCCCTTGATTTATGTCGATGCTTACCTTTCTAGGATCCGCCCTTCATTTCACCGATTCAACAGCACTTTTTAATGTTCTTTACCTTTGTCCCGGTCATACAGCAGATCCTCTGTGGAGTAAGGACTGCCGTCGTGTGACCCAGGCAGGCAGGCAGGCGAGAGGCAGGGCGACAGGCTGGAGCAGCTGCTGGACCGGCCGGGGGCCGAGGGGGTCTGGGTGTCCACGCTGTGGGTGCTGCTGCTGCGCTGCTGGGGAGGGAAGGGCGCCCGCCGCCCATCGGGAACCTCCAGGGACTGCAGAGTCCGATGGGAGATAGACAGCAGGGAGGAGGAACAGAATACCAATTAGAGCGGAGTCCAGTTAAGAGTTACTCTGGGTTGTGCATGCATTGAAAATGAACCAGAGCCCCACCTTGAGCTCCTCCTTCTCTCCATTATCTTTGATGAAGACCTTCTCCAGCTCATGGTTGATGCCCTCCATGCTGCTGGGCACCCTGGAAATGGAAGGCTTTGGCACTGTGATGTTGGACAGCGGCATCTGGGCCGACTTCGACATGGAAAACTGCTGCAGAACACACACACAGAGAGACAGATTGTTGGATAATGCCCACCACCTCTCCGGTAAACACTGTTAGCTATGTTGCTGTTGTTTGCACTGTTAGCTACCGGCTAGAATTTACTTTTTTATTAGTTACTGTGGGCAACATTTCTGTCAGTGAATCCTATCACTTGACAATAACTGTGATTTCAAACACAAACCAGACTCCCTAAAAGTGATGCTACTTTCTACAGACAGACCAAACTCTTGTGCTCCAGGAATTTGAATAACACTACCTGAGCGTGGCCGGCTGTGTAGGTATGGTTGGTAGTGCTGGTGAGGGCGCTGTACGTGTAGGTGCTGCACTGCAGGGGGGACAGTCGGTCCTTGTCTTTACTGTGGCGTCCTCCTTGTTTACTGCGTTGGAGCTGCTGCCGGAGCTTTGCGATCTGCGGGAATCAAACAGGAGAGCAGGGGAAGACAGAGACAGAAACATTTAGTAAGGAGGTGGACCAGAACGTTATTATTACTATAATTTTAAATATTATACAAGTCCATACATAGCTCTATAATGTCTCAGCAACTGGGATAGGAGCTGCTGCTCCAGGTATAAAGATCATTAGCCAACCGGCTCTTTTCATGCTGAGAATCAATAAGGCTTGGGACCTCTGAAACCTTTTCATATTTTTGTGAAAAACTGTTGCTTTTCATCATGCAGACAAACAGCTGAGCTACAGCTGGTCGCTGCGCACCGCTACAGTGTAAATACGCAAAGAGAGGGCCAGTCAGCCGGCCCACTGTTATTTTCGGTTCATTATAAAATTGTGGCGGAACAAAACAGACTCTGGCGGGCAGCCAGTCTAAGTAATTAATGGGACAAACTAAAAGCTTAGCCTTCTGCTAGCCTCCTCAGCCACAGCGGTGGATGCACCACAGCGGGCTAAGTTATTAAAGAGATGGAGGTAAATGTCGCTAATTAGCTAAACTATCAAAGAGGCCCGCTGTTGGACTTATTTACTGTAGACAGTGTGGCAACAAAGCATGGTGGCTTTTATGCAACACTGGTTACAGAAAATGATCCAATCAAAGTTGTCACTTTCTTGACAATAGCCATGTGCTTTCCTACACTGTGATAAAAGTGTGCGGATAAAGCATTACATTCTTAAATGTTACTAACTTAGTGGCTGGCTGGTTAGCTAGCTACTTTGCTAATTCCACCACCATGCTTTCATGCTTCCCCGGTTACAGAAAATGAGCCCAACAGTGGGCTGAAGCCAGCGCTGGATCCAACGGTCCCTCTGCCTCACTCAAGGCGAGACTACTTTGCCGGGAGGAGAGCAGGCGGGAGCTCCGCACACTAGCCAGCTCACTAGCTAGCTCTGGAGATGGTCAAGCTAGCCTGCTAACTAGTCAGCCGTCTCACTGGTTAATGTTCACTTTCTCAAGCAACACTCGCAGTCCTTAGCCTCTACTAAACCTGGTTACAGTGTTTATCTGAATTAGCCTGTTGTGTGTGTGTCTGTCAGAGACATGAAGGAATTCCCAGCCTTCCACTGTGCACCAGTAAGCCGACTCCAGGACATGTCTAAACATGTTCCCTCACACAGCTCTGACACTGGCCCTCTTTACTGTAGAAACACAACACACTTCAATCAATGCGGGCTGTCTGAAATGGCTGTTATGTGATCCCTTTGTGTGGGCCACTGAACCAGTTACACAGTGCAGTCCTGGAAGTTCTTGTTCCCCTCTTAGCCTTCACTCGAGTCCTGCTCTTCTCAGGTTTTCTGCAACAGACAGTGGATCGCGAGTGTGTATAACACACAGTTAGAGCTGACATTAAACAGCAGTGTGTACAGTCTCAGCTCAATATTTTACAGAGCAACACTATTTTTAATTTAAACACAAATAGTTTTCAGGTTGGATACTTTACCATTGATACATGATGATGCATCAGTATGTATGCTGCTACTAAATGCAAAAACTACCACGGCCCTACTCCCGCATTTGTAGTGGCTGCAAAAGTGTTGTCCTCAATACACATGGTGTGTAGCTGTTGACAGGAAGTAAAATGACTTTGGGACTCTGAAGATTAGAATGTGGTTGCCAACAGGTTTATTTATACGAAGAAAGGATGAAACTACAGAGAAAACAATGACGTAAAAGGAGTATAAAGTAAAGTGCTTTAACCTTCCTGACCTTTATCCACGTATTTGTGTATCCGTACCAAAAACAGTCACATGTGCTTTAAATATAAACCTTCACAGATATGCCAAAAGGTGCTGATTTAGAAATTCAGAGAAATATCTGTTGTCTCCACAAGGCTCTCAACATGATGATGGTTGAGCTGGAGGCTAGTAGCTAACGGAGCTAACAGTGATGACAGAGATCATGTTGTCCGGGACCGGAGGGCGCTACACCGCAAGTTGTATGATGCTATATTAATGGTCCAAGTATCAAATTTAGCACCTTTAATTGAGAATGAGACCAAATAAAAATAGCCTCGCATCTCACTTCCTGGTTAAAGCTTAGACAGGAGTGGCATTAGTGTTTCAAAAACATTAGTATACATTAGGAGCCACTGGGTATCATTATTGTTTTGACACAACTACGAGAGAACAAGACGGAGTTTTCTTTGACACACCTGACATACTGTCATGATGAGACTGATTATGCATAATAATACCCCTGCGAATATTCTGTAGTTCTTTGAAGCATCTGCACTGCTCAGGTCTGTCCCCTCTCCTCCTCCTTGTAGCTCGTCTATTGACATCTGTGGAATCTGTGTCAGTACCGCTCCTCTGCAGCCCCGGTAACTCAGTAATGTGCCTGTGCACACATTAGTGAGGGCTAAGCTGTCATCCGGCTGGCCCTCATTGTTCCCTCTGCTGCAGAACAGCCAGCTGGGACTTGGGCTGCCCATAAATTGCAGCGTGTTTTGGCCATTGCAAAGAGGGGAAGTGGGCAGTTAAGGGTGAGATAGCGTTATCTGCCACCTCCCTGCTGCTGCCGAGTATCAGCAGGGTGGAGCTCAGAGGGTCTTTGTCTGTCGCTGCTGTAAACCTTCAGCACCGCAAAGACATGTAGACCAAACAGGAGATTATACAGACAGAAGAAAGTCATTCTGTACTGTTTCATCACATCTGCCACATAGAAAACTGGGAGATCTGATCGTTCTTAAAGAATTCACTATGTCATAATCAACAATGTCACTAAGAGATGAGATCGTGGATAAAAAAAAAAACATACTCTAAGACTTCCGCATGCAGAGCCCTGATGAAAGTTTAACTGAGACTTTCAATGAGAATAAAGGCAAAAAAAACAACTTAGTTTATACTTTGTTAAATTGCCACCATCTAAAGTATGCAGAATTAGCTTAGCAACTCCTGTTTGCAATGTACTCATGGATGTACAGACAACTATCACTGGATTACTTTGACACTGAAGCAAACTTAAAAACGTGATGATTCTCAGTTATGTTCTGGAGTTGCTATAAATGTCTTTTTTTCAATGATTTATAAGCGGATTTCACAGTGTTGCTGAGCGAGCCAAACTACGATAACTTTTTAAAAGACCAGCATGCACCTGTCCCTTTCACCTCAAGCAGTATCTATGCCTCACCTCTCTCCCTCCCTTCCTTCCTTCAGCTCCTGCGTCTCCCTGAGGAGGCCCGCCTCTCAGTACAACCTCTACTTTTAAGAAAACAGAAGAAATAGGCCATCCATCCTGGTGGAACAACCTATTTTTGAAGCCTCAGGTTCAGCGATTATTCCGTCACCATCTTCTATTATGGACGTCGCCATGTTGTTTTCTTTGCCACAGATAAACGAAAGTTACCAAATTTGGAATGCGGAGGATTGACGTAGAGACATCGTATATGGCTCTGGTAGCTGCAGCGACCTGTCAATCACAGTAGCCCCGCCCTAAAGCATACCCTGCTTTATGGTCTATTTTACTCTAAATGGACCATCATTTACTAAATGAACATCACGCTGTATTGAAGAAGAGTTTGAGACCATAAACTCATGTTTACAATGTTTACTGATGTAATAAATCAAGAGAGAAGTAGAGTCATTTTCTCATTGACTTCAATACAACCAGAGGAGTCGCCCCCTGATGGACATTATAGAGAAAGCAGCTTTAAGACACTTCGACATTGGCTTCACATAGCAGAACTGGAGGTTGCTGCCTGTTTGTACCAACAAGTATTCATTTAATCTAAGATTAGTTCTAATCAGAGTTTAGCACTATGTTTAAAATTAGACAGCGCTTTCTTGGACAATTAAAAATAACTTTTCTTTTAGTAAATCCAAGTTTAAACCAAAATGAAATAGAGTTTAATCCATATGGAGATGCTTGCTTACCCAACATAAAATAAATACATTTGTATGCTTACTTAGTAAGTAGGCTGTAAAACATAGGGCTGCTCTGTATTCCTTAACCAAACGTGACATTGTTTGCTTGCTAAAAAGTCAGTTAGTGAGCTTAACGTTACTCATTGTGACTCAGCAGAGAAGCTCTAATTCCTCCTCTTTTGAGAAAAACATGTTGGCAAAATGAATGGAGCAATACGACCAAATATTAGGAGATAAAATAATGGACAGTAAGGATCAACTTTTTTTCACAGTAAGGAAAAAAAGAGACTGAACCGGTATCTTGAGAGGAATTCAGCAGCAGCAACGTAAAACTTTTTACCAGGAACTGATTATTTTGCTTAATCCATCTCAAAAAGGCAGACATTTTAACAGTGTGAATTTAAAGTTGATACTGGATCACATTTTAAACTGCAGTTTTTTGGTGCAACAGAAATAAATTGAATCTAGGTTTAGAGTCAAAACTAAACAGCTATTTAAAAAGCTTTCTTCATTTTATTATTTTGTCAAGACAGCAGCAAGACACCACCGTCTTATTTACTTTTGGTCCGTACCAAAGCACAATATACACGGATTGAGTTCCTGTTAGTAGTATTAGTCACTAAAAATTGATTGTCTAAATGTTTCTCTATCGCTCCCCATGTTCAAAGTCATTACTGCACCGCTGCTGTTATGGTAACGTAACGTTACACCATGCGTGATTGGTGTTATTCCACCGCTTTACTTTAACGGAGATACTAACTAATGTTACCAACTGTTGTTACAGTCTGACTGCTGTTATAATCTGTCAATCATTTCCCCTTCCCCACACTGACGCAAAAATACATTTGATTATCTTAACTGCTTATTTACTCCAGTGATGAAATCAATCCATGTCATAACCAGTTCAAGTTTAAAGTAAAGTTCTTCAGAAGAAATGTTGTTTGTCCATTTGAGGGAAAGGGTTGCTATGATGTACGGTGGTTAAATTCATCTATGTGTCACAGCAATCCTTTGAATTTGAGGTCCAGTGTTTTCCTGATCAGGTATCTGATCTATTGCCTTGTTACATTTGAATTAAATACTGAAATATTTATTGGTAAATGAATTATATTAATCAGGTAATTCAAAAATAATCTTTAGGTACATGTTTCTACAAAAAATTGTTTGATGTATAAGACTGTTGGAGTTCCCCTTTAAACTGTCGAATGAAGTCATTGTTGTGACGCACAGCCATGTGCGGTAAACATCAGTGTGTGTGTCTGTGTTAGTGCCATGCCTCTTTGAGCTGGTCGGCGCTGCCCCAGGACGCAGAGCGCTGGTGGGTACTCCTCTTCTCTCTCGTCTCCTCACTCCAACATCCAGGAGTCTGAAAAGAACATCACAGCTACTCATTACTACCAATAGCAAACCTGGACAAAATTGTACCCACTGAAGTCTGTCATTGAGATGAAAACCTTTGAGTATTCCAGCAATGGATTATCAGTGTGACAAATTCATAGACACTCAAATGCGCGCACACACGCACACACACACACACACACACACACACACACACACACACACACACACAC
>NW_022280087.1:1479582-1514679 GCF_004355925.1 Anarrhichthys ocellatus | reverse complement strand
CACACACACACACACACACACACACACACACACACACACACACACACCACTCAGTGAAAGCTGAGCTGGGCTCTGCAACACAGTGTGAGAGTGTGACTTACTAAAGTGAACCCAGTCTCATCCAAGCATACACTCACACATTCAATACAACCTCCCCATCCAACACCCAGAGGACACTTGACTGCTGTCCTGCTCATCTTAAGGTGTCCACACAAAGGGCTGTTTGTTACTACAGCATGTCCCCTCACTCTGTCTGCTTCCTGTTTGTCTTGGATAAAGAGAGATGAGGCCCCCCTGAGCTGATGAGACACTCTTCATATGGTCCCTGGCTGATTCTGCACTGTATTTTTTACTATAATTAAGTTATTTTTGGACTTAAATGTTCCGTAAGCACACATTCAGTATAATGTAACAACGTTGCTGTAAGAGCCATATGAGACTTTTCTTCTTCTTTTAGCATATATTTCTTTTGGTAGACTTTTTCTATGCAAATTCTGAACCTTAAAAGTTACTAGTAATTATAACTGTGAAATAAATGTATTACTATAAAATGTATGTGCCTCTGAAATGTAAAAGAGTATCAGAAGAACGTAGCATGATTCAGGCTCGTGTTTGATGATTGTCACGGTTGAGACACTGGTTTACTGCCGTAGGAGGAATGAACATGGAGGAGTCTGTCCATTCTTAGTTAAAGGCTCTGGTCTCGCTGTCCACATTCCTCTCCCGTGTGTGTATCTCACTCAAGCCGCGATGCGTATCAGAATACACACATTTGAGTAGCATCACGTGATATGATTTACAACAACAATTGGTTGTTGTGTTTCCTGGACCGCTGAACCGCTGCACCTGTTAAAATAGAAGCACTCTGTCAAAATTAAAAAATTCCCAATTACCTATCGGCTGTAGGTCCAGGTCCGGATAAAACGGCGTCATAAATATTCTTGGCGGCTGACCGATTAACAGCTAACCGTTGACGTCCGTACTAAGGACATATTCAAATAATCTCATTTCAGAGAATGCAAACAGTGATTTTGTTTTTTTGACATTTCTGACTAAAACATAATTTAATTGATCATCAAAATAATTGACATATGCTCACCTTAGCTCTACAATGTTGCTTTTTATCTGAATCTGAATCTTGAAGAGTCAAATGTAATTGAAATAAATGGAAACTTATCAGGTGATCAGTGCCAATATCCAGTATTTTGTAGCATTAGAGCTTCCTAGTGTAATAAATAAGGAATGTACAAAATGAATACTACATTCACTAAAAAGTATCATGTCAGAGGTAAAGGCTTATGGACTGGCCTATATCATATATAGGACATCATATATCATATATCACCAAATAATAGTGTAAATTATGAAAGTATTAGTGATCAAGCTAGCTATCAGGCTGGCTGGCTTGGTCATTTGTGTGCAAGATTAGTTAGACACGAGTGTTTTTGTGGTCTGCGGATGAAATGAGATGGGCATAATCCTTCTCTGTAATTATGACACATAAAAACATAGTCATGTACTAATCTGTTATTGCCTTTTTCATGACATTTGTTACGTTGAGTCAGGTTGATGGACTATGAAAGTAAGCAGGCAGGAGAAAAGCTTAGTTTACACTCTACATAGGTAAGCCAGCAGGTGTGCGCGACAGAAAATTATGTAATTATGTTGCACGCTTGGTAGTTTCTTCAATACAGCATGGTGTTCATTTAGTAAATGATTGTGCCTTTTAGAGTAAAAAAGACGTTAAAGCGGAGTATGCTTTAGGGCAGAATTACTGTGATTGACAGGTTGTTACAGCTACCAGAGCCATATACAGCGTCTCTACATCACTCCTCCACATTCCAAATATGGTCACTTCTGTTCATTGGTTGCAAAAAAGCAAAGACGGCGACGGCCGTATTCCAAGATGCCGACGCCAAAATCGCCAAACATCAGTCCACAAACCAATGACAGACGTCACCATGACTGCGTCCACTTCTTCTACAGTCTGGTATAAACATCTTTGTGGTGCTCGTAGCTCGCGTGCTGTCTGCGGAGGCTTGTGCTACCGTGCCACATACAAGTCTAACAAACCTTAGTAGGGGAAGATATCCATGCAATACAAACATCCGTCAGACAGCAGCACCACACATACAGACTCTCACAATCATGCCTTTGTATCACTTCAATAGTTAATAATAAACTGGAAGCTTCATCCGGCGTTTGAAGCTCCACAGATGTGTAGGTGGCAAATGTCACACAGCCTGGGAGAAACAGGAAGTATAGCGTGAGAAGATCACGGGGCAGGAAGGTGTGGGCACAGATTAAGATCAAGAATGGATAAACGGATATCTTTACTGTCCTCAAAAACATTCTAAATCCTGCAGAGTCCAGACATGTGACCTATAAAGACTGGTAGTGGTGGTGACAAATGCAGTCCTCACTGAAAACTGAAGAGGATGATGAAGATCACCCCCAAGGGGTGCAGCTCTCCAGTCTTCACAAAGGTCTTATGCAAGTAAAGAAGTAGAATGGACTTGTACTGGATTTCTAGTCTTCCGACCACTCAAAGCACTTTAACGCTACATGTTTTTCACCCATTCACACACTGATGGCACAGCCTTCGGGACCACTTTAGGGTTAGGTCCCTCAGAAGTCATGTGTGTTGTTTGCATGTTCGTGTTCAAATCAATTTCAAATAAAACAAGAAGATTAAAGCAGGTCACGAACCGCTCGCCGGCTGCACATTCCGGCTCTGAGCTGCATCAGCAGAACTCATGGACGTGGCTCTAATTACCAAACAAATGTACAGATAAAATTAGATTCATCATCTTTTCTGAATCTGTCTAAGCATCAGCAAACACACATTCCACCAAAGAGCATGTGTTAAAGTTCAACTAACGCTCATACAAGTTTGTCAAATTATCATTGAGTTGATTTTAAGTCTCTGTGCAGACGATATATGAAATATCCCCTCATCAGTACAAGAGACCAGGACAAGTATCAGAACCCAGACAGCCAGCTTTTGCAACATCACAGGCCGTTCATACCATCAACTCTTAATGACTAATAAGCTGGTATTATTATTGTATTGGGAGTGTAGATACTGCATCAACTGCCCAACTCAGAACTGTAATAAATAAATACCTCTGGCTTCTCTTTTCTCTTCATCTCTGTAGGGAAGACGGGTGTTGGGTGTGTGTCTCACCTGTGTGGATTTATCTTTCATACACGATGGGTAGTGCACATGGGCGTCACGAGGCCACTGCCCAGTGAGGTAGGGTCCAGTAATAGTGCCCAGGGAGGAAGTTCGCCAAATGGTCCCCAAGCTCCGCACCTGCTGGGATTTTGTCCTTTCGACTGCACAGACCAAAAGACAAGAGACAAGATAAGAGACAGAGCAACATTAGCTCTATGAAATAGGAACACGAGTAGTGACAGAGAATCAGCACCTACAACTGAGGCTCTACGCAGCTTTTTGCTTCTTATGGCTCACTGTTTTGGTTTTGGGGTACGCTTTAAACTGGTAAAAAGCTCCCTGTACTAATAAATAAAGCTCCTGTACAACAGCTGCCCAGCACCACACAGCAGACACAGAGTCAGGTTGAGCTTCCTTTGAATGAAATAGACCTCAGCAGCCACATTGTTGAGAAAATAAAACCCCAAAAAATCTCATCCTGTCTCATCCTGTCTCTTTCTATTTTGCCCTGTCAGCGACTATGATCCACGGTGAAGTGCCGTGTTATGTGACCGGTGTGGCTCGCAAGTCTCCCTCAGCCTCCTTTGATCATCAAACATTCAAATCCGTTTGACAGAGGAGGAATCACAAACGGTTTGCTGCCAAGTATGTTTGCACAGACAAGAAATGTGGCTTGTTGCATGACAATAAACAGTGCAATAGTATAAGACATCAAAAAAATATATATAAAAATGTACAATGGAATATGACAAAACGAACAATATAAGAGTACGTTGGTATAAAAAAAGTCAATTTTTGTTATTTCACTGGCTCCAACAGTTGCTAAAATAAAAAGGAGTGCAGTCGTCATCGTCCTGAGAAAGACCACATCCACATCGTCACGTTGTGAGAGCAAAACATGGTGTGAGCATCCCTCCTCTGTAGTAACCTGGTGTCTTAGCTTCTGGTAGGACACTTGCTATAAATCCACAGGCTTACAGGTAAGCTAAGGGGACTAAATTAGACTTGGCCATGATCTTCCAAATATGTTAAATAGCTCAACAAAGGTAGTGCCTCTTCAGAAGGACTTTTCTAGACCAATACTGCAGTGAATCTAGTCGGCCTATAACGACCTAGCACAGAGCCCCCAGGCCTCCACAGTAGGAATCAACTAATTATCTGCCAGCTCAATTATCGGCTGCGATATTCAGCATTTTTAGAATTATCTGAATTGGTATTTTTACATTTTAAAATAAATAATATATTTAAAGAAACCGAATTTATTGTGAAAAGTAATACACACATCATTCTCCAAAGAGGCAGTAAAACCACTTCCAGAGAGGCCGCTCGAGGCTGGAGCTGCAGCCGGAACGAGCCTCCGGAATCTCCAGAATCACCACCTGGTGTGTTTGCTCAAACTGCCCTCTGATGCCAACTGAAACCGAATCACTGCTGCAATGAATGTCAGCCAGTGGTTTGAAGGACCGTAGTTTATCCGTGATCCGTACCGACCCCACACCCCCAACGGTTCAGCAGGGGAACCACAGAGCAATTACACAGCTTAACCATCATAGTGCGATACAAAGTTTTACTGCCAATTGTTATCGGCCGATATTTAATGACAATCAGGAGATCCCTGATAATGCTACAGTGTGAACAACATGTCAGTGTAGAAAGAGCTAGCAATGTTGGCAGCACCAGAGCTAATAGCTGACATACGGAGGTCCCATTCATTTACATCATGATGCATTCAGGCTCTGTTCATTCAAAATGTTTTGGACAAAGGTAAATTACAATGTTATCATCACCGTGTTGGCAAATCTCAGCAACTACCTTGGTTAGCAAATTGTTGTTATACGCATTAGCCATAATGACAAAGTTGCTATAAACAAGAAGTACTTTTTAATGAAAATGTATTTTTTATAAATACCAGCTTTAAAGCTAATGAAGGTATTGGTCAGACATTATCAGTAAGGCTGCACTGTGTGAACTATATGGACATTTGGGTTAGTCAGCTACTGTTTTCCACAATCTGCCCAACTAAACCAGCCACAACTATACTGCAACAACAGCTTGTCAGCAGTACACACCAAATATGGACTGATCTGATGACTAATCCTGCTGCAAATCACATTTATTTTAAAATGAACCATTGTGAACCACGTTGGTTCAGATAAGTAGCTCAAAGTGCAACAGGCCTACTACTTCCTGTCATTTGATGTGTGCTTACACGACCACAGTGTGCAGCTACCATCACACCACTGAAGAAAAACGGCTCTGGAGTGTTGTTTTTAGTAGATGCTAAATATCTGTATCTGAATGGAGGTCAGTGTTCCAGGGACATAATAACTACCTATGTTGAAAGGATATTCTGAGCCTTAGTACTGCAAACATGTACTGCTAGTGTAAAAAAAAAGAAAAAAAAAGAAGCTCTTATTCATGGCATTTTCTTATTTCTAATTGAATAAACATGATAAGAGTTTTTGGCACTACAGTTTCCATCCTGCTTTGGGTGATGTTTTTAGGATATTGGTGTCATGGACACGGGTTAGCTGTATGTCACGTTATATCACAGTTATTGTTATTACAAGTGATAGGGCTGCATGGTGGCAATAACAAGTGACAATTGATGATGTTAGCTCATATTAGCTATCTTAGCTTAGTCCGCACAATCCAAACAAAATAAACAACTGCCAACAGCCATTGTCCTTCCAACCATAACATATGCATCGTCACTGGTTAGATTGTAAAATGAGAACAATGAATTTGTATTTAAATTGACGATGACAGCATTACTAACGGCTAACAAACAAAGGTTCCGTTCGGTTACATTATGAAGCGTTCAGGCTCTGTTCAGTGAGTATTGGGTAAAAGGTAAATTATAACGTTATGATGTGTTTAATTGTAATATTGAAAAATGGAGTGTTGGTGAGAAACTTGAATAAACCCAGTAGTTTGAAGGAGATGTTTTCACAGCAACATAAATAGATATTAGAGATGAATTATGACCCGTTTACACTAGCTCTAAACAGCTTATAATACATCATCAAAACTATTAATGGCAAGATTTGATTTAATCAATAAAAATACAATATTTGATTTACTTATTATTTGAATTGTTTGTTTTTATGAAGAAAAATAATCCTACATATGACTATTAAAAAGTATAAGGGTAACATTTAGAATGTTTGATGGTTTACACTGACTTCAGAGCAGTTTGAAATTAATTTTGGGATGGTGGCAAAAAAATAAATAATAATCAGACAACAATATGGATCATTAATGATCAGCAATTAGTATCGGCGGCAACAAAATGTGATCAGGGATCTCTAAAAGCTATATTTGCTCCCTGATCTGATCCGTGGGTTGTATGTTCCGTTGCTCCACTGATCTACAGTACATGCATTGTGAATGGGACCTTGGTTTGCAGCCCACTGAGCTGCAGAGATGTAAAAGCCCCCAGCTGCATTACAACGAACACAGCTTCCCAACGCAACCATACGTTTCTAGAGTCACATTGTACTCTTAGCAACTTTCAGTGACATTTCAATAGACCTTTGAGGTTTCAGAAATCACGTTTGGACTTCCTGTGTAGTTGGTTGACAAAGACACAAGCCCATGACAAACATTAGAACAGAGTGTGCTGATTACAGAACATTTCCGTATTTCTGAAGAATCAGTGGAGCCAAAGGCCTTGTGTGATTTATGCGCTAGCTACAGCTGATCGGAGCCCATCTGGACTCTGGGAGTTCATTCCCACATTTGGTTGATGCTGAATACATTTGTGGGATAACAAGGTCATCCAGCATGACTTTGAGTCATCCGACCATCTCAAACCGCAGAGACACAACCCCACCAGGGGCTCATACATTATTCAGAGGGCTCTATTGAAAGGACCGGTTCACAGGTTTCCATTTACACAATGTGTCACTGTATGTCACACAGTATTACACTGTCGCTCTCTGGTTTTCTCACTCCTACACAATGAATGGCAGCGGAAAGTTTAAAGTAGGGCAGGTTGAGTAAAATGAAATGATGCACCTCCTCACAGATAATAATACTGTGAAGGTTATAGGGGTGGGAATCACCAGAGATCCCGCGATACGATATTATCACGATACTTAGGTCACGATACGATATTATCACGATACTGCGATATTATCACGATATTGCGATACCGTAGGCCTATATTGTGATTTATTACTTTTTTCAACTTCAAATTATGTCCCCAAAGGAAAACTGTGTCAACATGTCTTATCTAATAAGATAAAGTTTTCAGTCTGTTCATCTCACTTCAATCATTTTTATTGCAGCAAAATAGGATTGTCAAGCAGACAGACTGACCAACAATGTCAGAAATGTTGCATGAACCTGACAAACTGAATTGTTTGTATTACTACATAGTCCAACTTAACTAAATGCAAACGTGTGGACTCAGTATATGAACTATAACTTATATAAGTAGGATATAAGATTTATATAACTCAGTATAACTTGCGATGCGTGGACGTCGAGGGCAGAGAGACAGTTATGCGCTGCACTCTCCCCATGAGCCTGGCTACTGTTGGCAGATTTAACCCTGTTGTGAGGCCAGATGTCTCTCTTTGTTTTGACCAACTTCCTACCAATCACGCTGACCCGGGACCTTTGCTGACCTCACCAGAAAACAACTCAGCACCATCTAGTGGACTGAAAAAGTAATTGATTTGATTTTTCTAAAAAAAAATAAAATAAAATTAAAAATAAAATTAAAAAGAAAATCTTTTTTTTTAAAAATAGTTTATATTATTAAAGATCGATACTTGGCGTCCGTGCATCGATACAATATCGCCACGCAAAATATCGCGATACTATGCTGTATCGATTTTTTCCCCCACCCCTAGAAGGTTATAGCTTCTGTATTACAGTATCATGACAGTGAAACACTTTAGCATTAGCCAAGATAAAGTCTGGTCATACCAGCATTTTAAAATTACACGTCAAAATAAATTCCAGCAATCACAGATTTACTCACAGATGCAAATTAAATTAACACGACTCTTTCACATCCAGTTCAAATGTTGTAGATTTAGAAACATAATGTTTGAAATATGGCTAATGAATATTCTGCTGATCATTTTGTAGATTAATCATTTAGTCTATAAAATGTGAAAAACATTGTGAAAAATGTCGATCAGAGGTTCCAAGGGTGACGTCTTGAAATGATTTCTTTCGTCTGACCTACAGTCCAAAAAATAGGCAGTATACAATCGGGAAATCCTGCAAATATTACTGATTGAGAAGCTGGAACCCATTCTTTTTTTTGCAATTTTTGCTTTAAAGAAATTTGTAACAATCAATTATCAGTTATCTCTAAACTGAGTGTAAATACAATCTGTGGAACTGTTAATAGCCAAGCAGAATATACATGAAGAAAGTACAAAGAAGGTGGTTCAAAATGTGAGAAAGATTTTTTCTCTTTAAAATATGTAGGTAGTCTGCAGTGGTGTATAGTAACGAAGTAGAAATACTTCGTTACTGTACTTAAGTCGTTTTTTTGGATATCTGTGGATATTTTCTGCTGAACACAATATTATGCATTTGCCCTCTACATCCTCTCGTCGGAATGAGCATACTTATAAACGCACTGTTACAACTCCTTCATAGTGTCATATTGCTTTTCGGAGAATTATGATGATAAGTTCATAGTAGATGCAAAAGTATACTTATGTACAATATATTATGTTGAACATTGTTGCTCCTGGATGGATCACAGCCAACACAATTATTTTCAACACAGCTCCATGTCCTTGGTCATGGTGGCACAGCACTTAAAAGAATAAACTTCATAACTCTCAAAATTCTGACCCTTTGCTTTTTTATTAACAGCATTTACTTGTACTTTTACTTTCAATACTTAAGTACAGTAAATATCAGATACGTTAAGACTTTTACTCAAGTAGTTGTCAGGATCCCTGTCTGACCCATTGTGTGTTAACCTCTGTTTTCCCCCCCAATCTCCTCTCCTCATGTGTCTGTCTTTCCCCTGGTTGTTTTGTTGTGCCATGTGCTTGGTGTTGTTTTCTCGGTCCTGCCTCCAGACACCTCCCATTGCCACCGCCCTGATGGATGCACAGCTGCGGACAATCTGGCTCGTTACCCAGCAGCATATCAACCCTGGTCTTGCAGGCCTGGGTTGTCAGTCCGTATTGTCTTCTGCCTCGGTAGCCTCCACTGCCGTTCCGTAAGTTGAACCCCGTTGTTCCTTTCTGAACTAATCTCTCTCCTCTCTGCTACGGATGTAGATTACTGGTCGATCTGCGTACTCTCCGGTGTCGAGCCACGGGACATCACACCGTTGATCTGCCAACCCTCCGGTGTCGAGCCACGGGACATCACACCGTCGAGCTACCAGCCCTCCGGTGTCGAGCCACGGGACTCACACCGTCAATCCGCCTGCCCTTCGGTGTCGGACCACGGGCTCCACACCTTCACACACCTTCCTGTCTTTATTCTGGCCAAATAAAATCCGTTACATCGGACTCTGTCTCCTGTGGTCTTGCGTTTGGGTCCAATCCGTGAAATCCCGTGACAGTAGTATTCTAATAGGTGACTTTTACTGGAGTCATTTTCCAGTAAGGTATCTTTACTTTTACTCAAGTATGGCTTTTGGGTACTTTATACACCACTGGTAGTCTGACATATAATCGGCTCAAAGTTGACATGTCAGCAAACATTCGCCTGTTTTACATCCAGCAGCCACAAAATAACACTAGCAAGAGTTTTGTTGTGTTTGCCGATCTAATAAAAAGCCCATATTCCCACTCTCCTCCAACTCCTGAGAAAGATATCTGGTTCTTTAGTTATGCTCACTGGTTAGTAGGGCTGGGCGGTATGACCAAAAATGCATATCACGGTATTTTGTAAGATTCTGGCGGTTTCACGGTATATCAGGGTATTTTTTCCCCCGCGTTAAAGCATTAATTAATTAACGGCGAAAAGAACCGGCCGGCCAGCGAGTGGTGAACAGCTGTTTGTGTGGCGTGTCTTCCGTTCTGTCACTTCCTGTTTCCTTCACCTACATTCCCCTGGGTCCTAAGCCCCTCCAATTACAGCTTCTTATCACCCTCTATGTACCAACGTATATTTATAACAAATACCACACATATTACACGGTAATCAGCGTTGCATATGTGTCAAACCAAAATACCTTTTGTTCAGTCTTTGTTCATCCTGCATCGCTCTTTTCTGTTCTTTATGCAACGTTACTGGAGCGACAGAGCCTCTCCCAGCTGTTAGCAGACTGTTGTTAGCGAGCTGTACCCAGCATGCAGTTCGGCAGTGAAATTTTATAAATGTACAATTATTAGTGTTACAAATTGTTTATGTGTCACAAACTGTTGTGTGTGTGTGTGGTGTTTTGCCCTGTTAAAGAGCGTTAGTTGTGGGTTACTAATTGTTGTTATAAAGCTATAACCATGACTAGGGTTCCCTTTCAATACATTTAAGACAACTAGCTCCGACCGTAGCGCTTACAGTCTATTGTCTGATCCACACTCCAGAGCAGAAGGTGGCGGTAATGCACCAATGCGATGGATGCCAACCGCCATAAAACTAGAAGAAGAAGTAGCGCTGTGGCGAATAATATATTTTGCTGCCTGTTGAAGAGTGACAGATCCGTCAGCTGTTTGGTGCTGTGCCGGCCTGCCACAGCCTAATTTGTTCCACCACAGTTTTATAAGGAACCGAAAATATTGTTACACTTCTCAGCGGGTGCGGTCCACGCAGTCTGTCTGGGGGATTCGCGGGACCCGTCTCGTTTAGCTTGCTTTGTGGTTATAACCAGTCATATCTATACAAGCAATGTGTACAAAAATTGTTGACAAGAGCACAAAGTTCTGTCATAGATCTAGCTTTGTAATGTTGATGCATTTTAAATCTTCTTCTGAGGGACAACGCCCCCGGACCCCTCTAGAGGGCCCCAAGTCCACTCACCACAGTCTCACAAAATCCTGTGGGAGACACTGTATGAATATGTTGTTTATTGCAACTATACATTTTGTATCGACCTGTTTAAAATGCCTAAAGTGACTAATGACCACAAGGATATCGCAATAGACTAAAATGTCCAGTAGCATGAACGGGACAATGAAATGAGGAAATGATGTGAACTCATCTATCTGTGTAATATGTCCGATAGTGATGGCACTAGCAGCCTTCCATACTCCCTCCCTGTGTGTGCTGGTTGTTGACAGGTGTCCAAAACACCATGCTCAGTGGCAGCCTGGCGTACATCCATGCCCCACCTTGGCCACCCCCGATCACATTGCCCTAAACACGCCACTGCTACCGGCCATGACATAAGAGTGCAAAGATGCAAAATGAAGCTCATAGAATAACACTATGTAACATCTCCATCCAGATCAAATGTAACACATTAGAGCTAACAGCTCGTCACAAATGTGTGTAGTGACGATGTAGTACAACATATGCAACAAACAACATTGCTTTCCTTTTTGTAGACAGCAATATATTCTCATTTGTTCATGTTTGGCAAATAGTATTTGTACATACATGCATGTAGTAGCAGAGGCTGGCCTGTGTTTATGTCTCACAGACTGCTAGGCCCCAATGTTGCCATAGAGCTACCAGCTGACGACATTTCTTTTCCGTTTCAATGATGGTAAACAACCTAAATGTAAAGGCTTACTGAGAAGCTTTCGTTGCTCACATTAGATTTTGTAAACCTGGCCAATCATGCCTATAATGTAGACCAGTGAGCTGTTTATCTTGGACAGAGTAGCTGCATCATCAGCCACACAGGCATCCACATCCTGACGTGTTTACCTCATCGCGGCAGGGTAATGACAGTGTAATGCAAGAATTACAACGTTCATTTATACCCTTATAATCGCAATTAGAACACACTGGAATAATAACGTGCACCAAAAACAGCCTCACATCTGTAATGTGCTAAAAATATTACCGATATTATGATAGCCATTGGAACATGGTTGCGGGAGCTATTGTGAAAATATAAGTTATGTTTTCCGAGACTATTGTGCAGCTTCTAGATGTGTTAACGCTTCAGCGTCAATGATCACATCGCGGATGTATTATGACCCATTTAGAAAGCTAGCCAACTAGCCGAACACCTCGCCCCGGTGAGGAGAGTAACGTCGTAGTAACAGAGAGCCGCTCTCCTAACTTACTAAGGAAAACACGACATTTATAGGTGGTCGGGCTTATTAGGAAAGTTATGCAAGTAAAACACATGTCATAGCCTCTGTGTGAATAATGACTGTCCGCTTTACAATTCGGTTCATATTTAATTTACAAAGTGCGCTCATTTGAATACAAATTGAATATTGTTGAGCTGCTTCGCCACTAACTTCTCTCACCAAAACACAACGTGGCGCCTAATGGCGAATGGTGGGGGAAATAGTTAAAGATGACATTTTATTTAAATGTAATGTTAGATAGTGAACTATGCATAGGCCGAACATAAGAGTGGCGTGTGTTTGTTTGAAACCACTCTTGGTTCAGGTTTTTAAACTCAAGGATCGTGTTGATTAATCGCCGAAACCTCCAAATGTCATATTTTTCAAGCTAGTTTGGCGTGACGGATAAGTTAGCACCGAGCTATCTGAAGGATGACGGTTACAATACAAGATACACTTAGATGTACTTTGAAGGACTGACTTACCTTTGGAAACAGGCGAGTGGGGAGAGCTTCTGCTGTCCGGTGGTGAAAGGCTCTGCCTGGGGACCAGCCTGCCGTCTGATCCGCTTCCACCCGGGTTGGCGGGACTGGAGCAACGGGACGTCGTCGGTCCTGTGTTGCTCCCGGCTACTGACAAGGAGCAGGAAGCGGAGCGGGTTGGGATGTGCTGACTTCCACGGAAAAGCTGGTACGGAACCGTGGCGCGGATAGGTGGCTGCAACCGGACCGCGGAGGAGTTGTTGCTACAGGACGAGCTGGAGGTTGTTGGGGAGCCGCTGTGTTTAAGTCGCTGCTGGGATGAGCTGGCTGCTGCACGGGATGCTGACATGATAAGCCGTTCAGTGGACACTGTAAATGTATTGTTAAACAGCTCAGAAACTAACTTTACGGTAATGTTTTCCAGCACACGACCTATAAGCTATCCAATTGACTAACTTCGCCAGCTACTTAAGCTTCTGAAGTTAATTCATGTTGTCCAGTTCAAAACAGTCTCCACTTTACATGTCTGCAATGTTAGCGACGAGAACTAACGTAAGTTAATACTTATTTTTTCGTGTTTGAGATCAAACACAAACCTCCCGCCTGTCCTGGTAACAAACATTATGCAGAAACATTGTTTTTACCGCATTACTTAGTCAATGTGGTCAATTTCGCAACTCAGGACTCCTCTAACACAAGTTAAACGGCAGTAGTCAGTTGACACAACTAAACCCAAGAGGTTGGACCATGGGTGCACCCAAATCATTACGACTCTCTGATTGGTGCTGGACTACTTCCTGGATATGTCAATCGGTTGTTCATTGGATGTATGGAAGCTTTAACAAATGTAAATGAGCGTCAGGTTGACTTCATGGTCTGTTATTGGTTGGTGACCACTGCCATAAGGTCATAAGGTGAAAATGTATTATGTGCATACCCTCAATGGGCATTTAAACAGGATATAACATGTTAACCATGTTCAAAGACAACATATGAAGTGAATGGCCTTTCTTCATTACAGCAAAACATAAACACAATTTCTATACATTTTCTGCTCCTTCTTCATTCAAAATAAAGAAAAAAGTTATACAATTTAAAGTAAGCCCAAGTCAAGAACATGTCCCAAGTCAACACCAACAAGTCCCAATTCAAAGCCAAACAGTCCCAAGTCAAGACAGGTAAATCCCAAGAGAGGAACAAATGCCATAAGTCAAGTCTCACATTAAGACGATAAAGTCAGAAATCAAGGCTAACACGTCCCAAGTCAAGGCCAAAAAGTCTCACATTAAGACCATCGAGTCTCAAATTACGGCTAAAAAGTCCCAGAGTTTTACTGACTTTATCTCTTGTTGCACTTTGCTGCTGTAATCCTGCAACACTGTGGGACTAATAAAGGGTTATCTTATTTGATCAATACAGGTAAGTCCCAAATCTAATCCTGTATCAGGAACAAGCAGACCCAAGTCAAGTCTCAAATCAAGGTGGTTCAGAGGGGGTCATCCTTCAATCAGAGGATCGGCGGTGCAATCCCCAGGTTCTCCGGTCCATGTCGATGTGTCCTTGGGCAAGACACTAATCCCCAAATTGCTTTTTAAGGAAATTTACAAATATAGTAAATTCATTTATTACCTTTAAAGAAATGTTTAAAAAGAAAACGGTTCCAGTGCGCCATAGTATGTTATCCCTGTAAATGTTTTGCATGCTGATGTTTTTAAACACAGCCACAGGTCACCCTTAAGCCTAATTTCTACTTCTACTGAAAAGCTTGGGCAGAGCTCACACAAGGCCACAGAGATGGTTTGTGACACGACGTGCACCTTCTGACAAATGGGACTGCACGCCAGGCACCGCAGATGGAAGTTTGATTGGACATCAGAGCCGGGAGAAGGGTTTTGCAGACAATTGTTGTCACAGATCCGCCCCAGTACTATGTATGTCTGGCATAGGCCAGAGGTACACATCTATGTCATCCGATTCATGACGAGTCTGACTTGAGTCCAAGTCATGTGACTCAAAACCATACCTCTACAATACACACAGTACAATACATGCTAGTTACAATAACGCTAAGTTGTATGAGGTCCAAAAAATACATCAACCTTGTATTACTGGGTACATTTTTTTATCATATACATACACACATCCTTTTTTATTAAGATATATAATTAAATGATACATATTGAATGTGATATAATCGATTATAAAACATTTCTCTCATATGCAGAGACAGTCACAAATTAAAGTCACAAAAGACAAAACTCTTAAAATGTATTTGTAAATGAAGTTGCCATCCAGAGTTACAACCAGCTGAATATGTTGCCGACAGGTGTGAATTTTAACTTAAGGAGTAACATGGTCTAAGAGAAGATCTTAGTGTTTGCTTCTAAAGGACTGTATATTAAAAGGCACAGCAGGTTTGAAGAGACCAAATTTGACTATATACAATCAAGAGGTACAAATACAGTACTTGGTAAAGTCCTGGGTAAAATCGTGACTCTATGTAAATGCATTTCCTCTTCTCTTTGTTCACTTCAAGAGCTCATATTTACAGTAACTCAAAAGAAGCCTGGTGAAGAGGTGAATCGAGTCAACAAGTTATCTGTCGAGAACATGATTCAAATCAGGATGCACACATCAATCTAGTCAACAACCCCTCCGTTTACCTGCAAGAAAACACAAGAAAGTTTACCTGGTTTATGCAAGTACGTGACCTTCCTAGATTAAAAATGATATTCAGGTAAGGGCTGAGACTCAAATAAGAACAAAAGCAGGCCGTCGATTACACAGCCTGGCTGAAAAAGAATGAACTAGACTCATCACTCTGCTGCTCTGAGTTTTAACATACATTATAGTTTCTTACAATCATTTTCAATCGCTTCCACTCAGCCGTTTTTTTACAATAAAAGCCTACCAGGAAGGGGAAGACATTAAATGTGAAATAACAGAGAAGGTAATATTGACTTTTATTGACGGTAACATAAGGTTTTAAAAAAGAGCAAAGGAGGACAGACTGTATGTGAATGCAAACATTGTTTTTTCTGTTAGAAACTCGGAGCCACAGAGAGGAGAGTATGACACAAATCACTGGGAGGAGAACCACAACACTCTTCAGCATCAATTAAACACTCCTCAACGTTTGAATGTAACAATGAATCATACAGCTTCATCTCTTAGGTATAGACAGAGTACAGTACATGCTGTCATGGCAGACAGAATGAATAATACAATAAACAAAAAGCTGGCACAAGATTCTGCTGGATCAGAAGGAGGGCCAAATTCAGGGAGCTAAATGAAAACATGTGAGATTAGGAGGGAAGAACTGTTGTAAAAGAGTCAAAGCATTAGTTACAGGTAGTGCTTTATATAATGTCTAGTATATAAATCACATCGTATCAAATTATTACACAAGAGCTGTAGTTAGTAAAAATAGTGCTACTGTGTTTTCCATTCATGATGAATGCTATTTGTTGTCCGAGTACTAAGCTTCTGTGCAATCAAATATAACAATCACATAAAGGACATTTCAGTTTGAGAGAACCTGGTTTCTGTAGTTCTGGCAACCCTCCATGTCTGTAATAAACAGCCGGCACTCTCAAAAATGATATCCGAGATCTGGCAAAATTGAGGCATCGCTAAAAAAAAGTGTGACGGGGCAAGAAACAGCAGTCAGTGGACGTAAAACTGAGACCTGAACCTGGCACGTACCCGGGTCTGCAAGACCCAGCCCAACTACAGAGACCTGAAGCTCTACCTATGCTCGCAAATAAAGACACGCAGACCCAGAAGAATGGCACAGTTAGAGAGAGAAATGTCTAAAACATTTGAAAACCAAACATGAATCCAACCCAGGCCTGAGGCCTAAAACCTGATCCCCTTTGACCTGGGCCCATGATCAGATGGGTTGTAACCAAGGTTACCAGGTTAAGCCAACATATTTGAAAGAGACAACAAAGGTGAGCAGTAATATTATTACCCAAACTTTGTCAAACATCAGGTCTTTCAATGTTTTCCCCGTCATCAGTTGTACAGCCAGTGAAATGACGACGCTTCCTTTCCAATGATTAGTCTTTGGAGTTCAATGCCACTGCATTGAAAATGGATAAGAGTTAATAACAGAAACGTTATGTTTTGCAGTTCCACCACTTATTTTATGTTTCATCTAATCTTGTAAGCTTCTACTTGTTCATAATGCTACAGAATCACATGTACTTGTTCAGTGTGCTGCAGGGCAGGAATCCCTCAAATATCCAACAATCAGACGAAGTTCCCCAGAGCGTGAACTCCCGGTGCCGATGCCGATACCAGAACCCTAACCGACTAGGCGCTGTGAAGCACAGAGTTTTCTAAAGTGAAGTCGTACTGAAAGTTAACCAGGTTGTAGTTCATGTCCCGGGACAGCAGCACATCGGGGATGAGGGGGAGCCCCGCCTGTGCGGCCAGGACATGGGGGGCCAGAGTGAAAGGGACGTCCCCGAGGAGATCCGAGAGAGCCGAGGCCTCCACCGCCAAAGTCCCTGCTGCTGTGGCTGTGAGAGGAAACGCTGCGGGAGCTGGAGCCGGACATGAAGACTGTGAGGAAACGGAGACACACAGTTAATGTCAGTGTGCAGAGCTCAGCGGTTATTTTCAGTGGCTCTTCTTTTTCGAAAAATCAAATATCACAATATTTTTGACCAAATACGTATACGATATTTAAGGTGCTTTCACAAAATATTTACACAATGAGATTTTTAACAATAGTCCAACAGGTTTTGTATTTTGGGGTATAAAGACAGGGCAGTCTCTCGGGGTAGTTTTGTTCCATTCAGTTATGACTGTACAAGCTTTCTTTGGAATATGATATTCTCTCCTCAGTCATGTTTTAGATGTATTTTGCGTACAGTGCTGCACTAAGATGCACATTCCAACATGCTGTTCCTAATTAGTGCAGTTTGCTGAACAACAAAGCTTTAGTGCCGTCATGAAATGAAAGACTGTTGGTAAATGACAGTAAATTCCCATTCTGTGATACATTGTGGCTGTAAAGAAGCACATGGAAGCAGTTTCCCATGAGTAGAGACTTTATGTGACATCGTGTTTATCCCACTATTGACTTTGAAGCAGGTAGGCATTGTACTGTGTGTGGAGGAGTCAGCGCTAAGGTGTGGTCCATACCCCTGCTGCCGTGGTCGAGACTGCTAACCCTCTGCTGCCTTCCCCTCATCCAAATGACCAGAGGCTGAGAGTTAGCGTGCAGCAATGAGTAAAGACTTAGTCCCCACCGTGGTGTACTGTGGTAGTGGATCTGGTTACAGCGCATGCATTAAACCGCAATGTCCCAGGTTCAGCTTCTGCCCTTTGACCTTTGTTGCATCCCCCCTTCCATTTCTACACTGTCCTTTGTGAAAGGCATAAATACAGTGAGAATCTGAAAGAAGCGTACTGAACATGGACCTACACAACATGTCTTCAAAGTCACAGCAGCAGGGACTTTAACCCTCTGAACCCTGAAACCCGCTGGCAGGGTGGAAAAGCATATTTTCTTTAAACAATCGCTAATACTACACCGTTCATCACAGCCCAAAGCTGTCAAAACGTTCATAATAGTCAGATTTCCATCTTTCCGATGGTCCTCAAACACATCATGTGTGACGAACACTTCTGTCCGAAAAACAAACAGAAACTAACCTTAAAATTGTAATATTTCATCAAAAACATTTTATTCTACATGTCATTTAAAAACTCGCCCTGAATTAACCGTTTGAAGTAAACAGATTCTGTAAAAAACATAAAATGATTAGCTGCTCAGCGTAACTAGGGAGCCATGACTGACTCAGCTGAGACCAACAGTCATGTGACAACAATTCAGTGAATCTTTGACTGAACTGCAGGCTGCTAAACACAGAGCAGAGCAGAGCAGAGAGGAGAGGCTGGAAGTAGTACAATATACATAGTAACTTGCATTATTTTTGCATCTGAGTTCTCTCTACTTCTAGTCATGCTTGTGCTGTTTCCATAGAGGTGCATGACTTTTATATTGCAGTGAAAATCAAAGCTACAGAGAGAGAGTATGACAGGAGAGGAAAACAACCTGAATCTGCTTGTGTTCAGAGGGAGAGACAATGCTGTAACAGTGAGGGTGGATATGCAAAGAAAACCTCATGAAGTCTTCTAAATGTTGGGGGTTGCTTGAGGAGTTGGACTAATGTGGGGGAAGCTTACACATTCTTTCCACTAAATCTTTTCTCGTAGCTTCAGAGAAGAGCGGACATGAATGTGAAAGACATCCAGAGTGGGAGATTTGAGACGTTGTTTTTGTGCTTTGGCATGTAATTAGAGGCAAATGTGAGACTAAATACAGAGAAGATGTTGTTACAGGAAATGATTATTCCTCTGCAATTAAGTGCCAGAGGTTTCCTTTGGGACTGGAGCACAGAGCGGGTGGAGTGACAGGGTCCCAGATCTAGTTTCTGTAATGATCTGTTTCTATGAAACAAAGCACAAAATAAAGATGCTGCACCTGGGAATGATTCTGATGTTAGCAGTGAGTACATAGTAACTATGTAAACAGCAATCATTCTGTCATAGTTTCCTGCATAACTTTATGAATGTAAGTAAAAAAACCTTCCATTCCCCTCATTGGTTTAATGTTATTATGTTAAATCCACATCTAGGTGAATGTAAAGACATTTTGCAGGACGACCCAATTAGAAGTCAGAGCTACCCCCATTGTGGTAACCGCCCTGCAGAGCAGCGACTAGGAGTTATTTACTTTACACACTAATGTATTAAATCCTTATTTTCTCTATTAACTGATTAATCATTTTGTCTATAAAAATATAAATAAATAATGAAAAAATGCCCAAAGTGACATTTTCAAATGTCCAACCAACTGTCTAAAACACATTAAGTTTCCCCACATTTACCATGAAACCAGCAAAAGCATTTTAGCTCCAAAAAATAACTGAAACAATTAACGATTAACCCAATAACAAAGGAGTCAATTACTCTTCTGTCGAATGACAGCTCTTTGATTCTTTGAATCAAGTGCTCCATCCATCATGTGATGGTGCCTTTATGTACCGTTCTACCAAGGTGATTGTAACAAACAGGCAGGCAGAACACGGAGAACTGAGGCCGTACAGTGGAGTGTGGTGTGGAACGGGTAACACGTTATCAGGTTAGTGTTCACGCTTCAGAGTCAGCAAGCTTTACACATGAGTTGTTCATATTTGTAATGAGCAGATGAATTCGAATTTTGAAGCATTTTAATATAATTCAAATGAAGTTATGCAGCAGTAACTGATGAATGATTTTATTATGTATCGTCTGTCCTAACGGACTGTGTCCCAGCCGTGCAATACTCATCCTGCTGATTTAATAGCAGGGAGTGGGTGTAAAGAAAGGTGCAGAAGACAGCGTCCTGAACTCAACAATGGGATTCACGAGTGACCATTAGGCCGCCGCGATATGAGGATAATCGTCGACGTGCAGAAACATTGTTCAGTATTGCGATGACCCAAGGTGTGCACATAATCTAAATGAATATAGAGGAAACACCGCACAGCAGCTGTGAAGAACACTTGTTTTATCTGTGTGGGTGTTTTGACCGTGTACGCTTTGGAGTGAGGTTCTCAGGGCTTCCTGTTGTACCATGTGATTAAAAGCTAGAGGGATGAGCCACTCACTAACTGTGTGACATCATTGCACGATGCCATATGGACTGAATGTTTGCATGTGTACACGCACGCAAGGCCAGCTGGTGATGCACACAGCTACAGGCTTAAAGCTGAATCACTCAGTATACAAAGATGAAAGCTCTGATTCATGAGCTCCACCATGGAGACCTTAACACGCTCACCCTATATGGCTGCACGATGACGTTTGTCGACGGCTGTGCGATGATCATGGTCTGCATCTTCCTCCTCTGCTCCTCAACTGTCTCTCCTGCAGGAGGAATGTGGCAGAAAGTAGGTTATTAACAAGTTATTAACAATACCTATTAAAGGTGCAATGTGTAATTATAAAGAAAAAGGGGGCAGCATTTCCCCTCCACTACTGAGTCCACACAATCTAAATGTACATTCATCGAGACATGAAAAGAAAGCACTTACTAACAGCAGCAGGGCAAGAATACACAACATTCAACCAAACTGAAACTCTGAGAAGATCAATATAACACTGCTATCTTCTACGTTAGCCATCGGTGTGTTTACTGTCACACTACCCAGGGCTGTACGGTCTGTGTCCACTTTGCTAGTTTGTTTATTGGATTAAATCCAAAGTGGCAGAAACAAGAAAAAATGACTCATGTTGTCGTTTCGTCCTCCTTGCCACCAGGAGACAGAGCTGTGGGACATACATTTTCAATTAGCAGAAGTGGACATAGTCACAAGGTAGCCCCGCCCTAAAGCATGCTCCTCTTTATGGTCTATTTGACTCTAAATGGACCATCATTTACTAAATGAACATCATGCTGTATTGAGGAAGACTTGAAACCATAAACTCATGTTGACAATGTTTACTGAGGTAATAAATCAAGAGAGAAGTAGTAATTTTCTAATAGACTTCGACACAGGAGGAGTCACCCCCTAACGGCCAGTAGAGAGAATGCAGCTTTAAGGCACTTTAGTATTGGCTTCACTTTTCAGAATTAAAGGTTACCGCCTGGTTAGCAGCTGTAGCAACTCTCACTAGCACAGCCGGTGAAAACCGGTGACCCAGCTCTCCACCAGACAGCTGTGACTCCCAGCTCAGGGTCCAACCTGTGGAATGGTAGCAACAGACAGTCTGCCGATCCGGTGGTGAGTCAGGGCAGTCCTCTGGTATCAGACCCCGGGGCTGGGGGTTTGCGCTGGCTGGATCTGAATTGCTATAGCTAACTGAAGGTCTACCGCTAACTGAATTGATTTACAGTGTTTTTTCTTAAACACAAAGCAGGTGAATGAGGGAGATTATTTGTGCTGCTGTACAAAAGCTTTTCCTGATCACAACAATGGATTAAAAATTAGGACTGCTGAGAATGAGCAAACACAAGTACCCTGAGGTGGAGTCTGTGCCTCCAAATCTGAGCAGCTTTTATCCTGAGATTAGGAACTGAGGTTAGCTGCACATTGAGCTGCTGTCACTGAGACGATTAATTAGATCTTCAAGAGGCTGAAACGCTGAGTGAGTGGAGGCACAAAGTAAAAAGGGAACGCTGTGATCCTTCCCTCCCTCTCAAAGGCCAAACTGACTTTGTGCACAGAGTGAAATCCTCCACACTGATGTCATTGTCTCAGCTCCGTGTGCAGCTTCCAGATGGAAGGACGGTGCTTTCCTCAGGGATTCAACGAGCCTCTTTGTGTGCGCATAGATGCTATCTTCAACCATCTGATCTGATCCCACATCAGCTGAGATCGTGTTTCTCACAAACTTCTCTGCAATGTTTACTCTTATTATCGCTGCATGTTTGGGGTTTTATTCTAACATGAAAACAATGTGTTCACTTCTGTATTTGGTGTACTGTATTACAGTGAAATATTTATTTATTTTTTATCCTGGGTTTATGAATAAAACAATTTATATACAATGCACATCATGTGGACATTAACACTTTAACAAATTAAATCTAAAAATCTGCAAATGAATAACCTCATTGTCATTATTTCATCTCAAATCCAATGTGCTGTAATACAAAGACAACACAAGACTTTCCTCTTAAAGGACCAGTGTGAAGCATTTGGGGGAATTAATTGGAGGAAATGCAATATAATATGAATAACTATGTTTCCTTAAGTGTTTCATCACCTGAAACTAAAAATCGTTGTGTTTTTGGGAGCTTAGAAGGAGCCGTTTATGTCTACATACCTGTCCTCTTCATGGAGTCCACCATGTTTCTACAAAAGCCCAGAAGGGACGAACTAGCTCTAGAGAGTCTTTCACGTTTTTTAGTTACTTGAAATTCAAACTGTGGTAACGTGAGCCACCAATAGATGACACCAAATCCTACACACTGTCCCTTTAAAAGGGAGAGTTGTTGTTGTTTTTTGAAGTTGTATGAGGTACTTCTCCATAGTCATTGTATTAGTACAGTAGATGGAGATTGGAGAAACAGACAGGAGCAAAGCAATGAACTGCTGTGTATGTTAAGTGTATGCTATATTTAGAATGTTTTTGACGGGTAACTGAAATGAAAGTAAAATGTATTTATGCTCTCTAAGAAGCTGCCAGACTCTGTTGATAACAGTATAGATAAGTTTCATTTACAGTTCAGTTCCCCGTCAGAAGACATTCTAAATATAGCGTACACTTGGTATGATAATTGTTTTTTTTTTAGGTGTCTAAAATACATCCACAGCAGTACAATGCTTTGCTCCTGTCCGTTTCTACAAAGACGATGGAGAAGAACGTCATACAAACACACTAACTATCCTTTAATGGTCCAGGAAACATCACGTAGCCACTCGACTGCTTTAAGAGAGACTTGGAAAAAAGCCTGAGCATGTCCTTTAAGTCAAAACAGCAGAAAATCCAATTTAGCAACAACATTCCTATTAACAACTGAAATAATGTTTTACAGAGCAAACAATAAATGATTTTACATATAATAGACCAAACCAATAATCGATTCATTGAGAAATGTCAGCATTCATTTCAAATGAAAATAAGTTATTTGCAGCAGTGCTTTCCATTAGAAGTGCTTTCCATATCATATTAGAACGCCTGACTCTTAATATTTGTAAATCATGTTTGAAGATATATTCGTGTAAACCTTCAAGCTCTATAGGAGCGACTCTTGTCTGACACCACAGATTGTGTTGTTGTTAAGCCTTCAGACTGGTCTCTGTCTGGTAGCACTGACCACCAGCCTCATCCTGCTGGGACTTCCCACAGCTTCGGCTGCCTAACTTAGTGCTGCACCGGTTGTTGAGTCCTGTGTGGGACCGTCAGCTCAGCTTTGGAGAGGATCTCTTCTGCTCAGTTGAAATCCACCAGATAACACAGAAGTGAAGAAAACTTTACATTCAAGGCAAAAAAAGCACACTTCAACACCTTCCCTCCAACTCTGAAGAAACCTCAGCCATTCACCAGGACGCTGCTGGTTGTGAGGCCGTCTATGCTACGAGGAGGTGACTAAATGTTAAGCGGAGCGTGACATCAGTTGGTTGCATCAATGTGAAACAAACAGCCTGGCTCTGACACTTGTTCTCTGCCAAAAATAACAGGCAGCTCCTGACCATCTGTGTCGGCTCCTCCAGTCAAAGTGACAGCTAGTTAACGGCAAATAACACTGCGCGATTCTGTGGACTGTTGTGATTTTAGGTAAGAACAGTTAGGAGAATGTAGAATCAGTTTTAACTAACAGGAACTACAAGCTAAATATTATAATAGAAATGATTCTGTACACATTCACTTTCATTGTTACGCCATAAAGGCTATTCTGAACAACAGTATAACCGAACTGCCAATCAAATGTTATTTCAGAGGTTGTAATGGTAAAGTCTTATGATAAGTTGTTGTCATGTGACCCAAGCATTGACTTCCTGTCCTCTGATGACAGGTGGGCATGTGATGTAATCTTAAGATCTCCGTACCTTGATGATGAGGACCATGAGATGCATGTAAGGGGACCTTGAGTTAAGATTCTGAAGTCAAACCAGAGACATTTCAGAAAGGAGACGGCCCACTGAGAGTCACGGAGACAGGAGACGTTAGGAGACTAGAGTGGCAGGACCAGAGTCTGTTAACTCCAACAGGAGACGTAAATGTGAGCACAGATTATGACCCATTCTATCGCTCCATAGTCACCAAAGTAAATATTGGACCCATTTTTTCACAAGCCACTTATCTTCCCAACATTCTGACACTAAAATGCCATTTTTTAAAACACAAATTTCGGGAGAAAATTAACTTTGTTCCAGACCAGTCTCTGTCTCAGCCACACACAGTCACACTACTGTCTCCAAGGTCAAGAAAGACGTTCATGCTGAAGAAACATGATTGTAAACAAAGTCACACGCTGAGGAAACAGACGATCATGAGATGTGGAGCACAGCAGTGAACCACCACAAACTTCCTGTGCTAATGTTTCCTTTTGTATTCTTCATCTGTAAAGCTCAGCATCTCCACAAGCTCCTAGAACTGTGAATAGAACTGTAGTGTACTACCACATGAAAGTTGACCATCTGAATGATGGTTTATCTTATCTATGAAGCATCACACCTGCAACATTTGATTCAAAACAACTGGAAAAATACATTAGCTGAGCTACATTCACCTTTTCCCAGTGACATGGTTGAAAATAACGTTTGCATCATTAAAGATCTTTGAAGTGACCAGTCACACAGTACATGCTTCCTGGGGAGCAATAAAGAGAATATCAAACTGAACTCCATTCAAAATGATGTCACTTTAACAATGCCCTGGGCAATACATTTCCAGATCATTAGGAGACACTCTTTGAGCAGTAATACATCAAGACACCACTCCTGCTGAGCCAGTGTAGTGCTTTAGATGTATAGAAAATGTTAAGAGACAAATATAATGTTCCATGAACAAACTGTCAATTTGATAGGATATTAGATTGCGTTTCTCACCTATGATAACAAAGCCTCCATCCGCTTCCTTCTCGGGTGTTGACTTCTTTGAGTCTTTCCGGAGTCCAAGGAAGCTGAACATGACTCCCTCTGTTCAAAGGAGACACTAGAGGTTAGACATCGCGATACGTGAGCCGACAGTGTTTGTGTGACCAACACGAAGAGCCATTTTGATTGTTGGGAAGAGATTAGCTAGCTACACTCAAAGCTCAACTGTCGCTGTGATATTACTTTAGTTATAGGTTCTCAACGCCGACATTAAACATTCAGCTAACACTTCCTGGTATATGTTTAGCTGATATATATCGACAACTAACGTTACAGCAAAGGACAGTAATAACGTATTAATTCAAAAACATTAACATAGGTGCGCTGTTTCCATCAACTCAATTCACTGCACGCTAAAGGTTTCCTTTAACAAAACGTGATAGTGACGGTCTTACTGTCGTTGTGTCTTGTTGTCCTCGGGTTCAGATACGGCAATACATTCAGTTCATGGTTCGCTCGTGTTTTAGTTAGTTCGGTTTACTTCAGCCCGTATCAGCTTAGCATGGCCCCGCTAACTATAGTAAACCACACGCTATAACCTAAGTTAATGAATCTTCCGTCGGTACTGTAACCGTATTATGTTATGACGCTGACGTCACTGACCATAATATGGTCCGTGTTCGTGTAGAAACTATAACACTACCTACAGTTCCTACACAAATCATGTTACCGGAAACATGTAGCAGAAGTATTGATTGTTGTTTACGGAAGGAAATGTCAGAGCACACCGGATATGTCGTAATAAACGTTGGAGGCGTTGGATTTCTCTTCCTGCGTTTGCCGTAATTACAAACCCGGTTGCTTTTAAATGTGAATGTAGAAACACCGCCCGCGAGAGCTTGTGTGTGATATAAAGTGTACAACTAAATATTTCCCGCGCGATACTGCTTTGTACGGAGTTTAGTAACGCCACAAACAGCAAACCCGTAAAGATGGCAGGTATACTGGATGTCCCAAAGCCAAGAATAACGTGCTCTTTGCTGTCGCAGTACATAAGCAGACCGGTCTGCTTCGTTGGGCGCGTGGAAAAGGTCAGTGTTGCTTTAGTGAGGTTTAGTAATAATGTTATTTTAACAGTTGCTAGCATGGCTAACGTGGCACGGCTAAATATGAAGCTATTCTCTCCTGCTGCGCCAGGTTCACCCAACGGGAAAAACGTTCACTGTCGCGGATGGAGAAGGAAAGATCGCAACAGTTGAACTTAACGATCCTGTGAGTAACAACACTTTCTGAATCCGTTCACTGCAATTCATCAAATTTAAGTTATTTGTCTTTGATTCATTTTCCGCCTAAACTTCTGAACCTTCAACTGATTTTCCAATAACTTAACCCAGACTTCAGAGGCCACATCTGTGATGTCATGGGTCCTCCATGTCCTTCCTTTCTGCCTCATAGTGTGTTGGCAACGATGGAGTGACTGTTGATACGCTGGGTTGTTCATTTAAAAGATTAACTCGTCTAACTAAAGAGGAAATGACGTGATCCAGCTTTTTTCAATAGACTCTTTAATGGAGCTAGCTCAGGCCAAATGCGTGTCTCATGTGTTGTTAGTATGACGTACAACCCAGAAGCTCGATGGATGATGATGCTGGACTTACAGATGTACTTCAACTCCACTTCTTTTCAGTTGTGTGCAGTCGTATGTTTCTAATGTGTAAAACAGGAAAATGAGAATAAAATGGAAAAGTTTACAGAAAATGGTTCAAATTATTTCCACTTCCACTATCTCCAACATCAGTTTGTGTTAATACGAATAATGAGTACTTTTCCTTCACCATTACTCAAGTTACTTTTTTATCTTTTCCAAATAGAGAAAATTGTTTTTTTCCCCAAAATATTTCTTCCACCACTGTATCCTAAAATAATATGCCATTAATACATTACTCTATCCAAAAGGCTAGCTTTATTTTCACTCAACATGGTGTCAATAATGGTATTCTAATCAGTTGTGTTGTTTCCCCAGCTTGAGGAAGGGCTGAGCGGTATTGTGGAGGTCATTGGCATGGTGTCCAACAAAGGAGTTCTGATGGCCAGCACATACAACCTGCTGCGAGAGGACAAGGGCATTCCTTTTGGTAGGTCTGCTTCATTATTTTTACATACGGTGAATAACAGCAGCAGTCATCGGTGGAGGTTTGAAACTGTGTTCTGTCTGCTCATCCCGCAGACTTGGAACTCTACACTGAAGCCCTGAAAGTCATCCATGACTTCCCGCAGCACTACCCTTTTGAAGTGGCTGCAAGTGGATGAGGCTCATCTGAGAGGGTTAGGTCTCTGGAGACTGATGTTTGGTTCATGTGCCCAGTGTTTGTTTTCAGTAGAAATAGATTTGTACAAAGGAGTCCGTAATGTCACGTTCTGTCAATAAATTAAAACCTGTAAAGACCAAATGAAGTGGAAAGTTTTTGTGTTTTTTGTTTTTTTTCAGCATGAAATTCTAAACAAGACACTTCAACAACCTTTTCAAGTTTGAAGAAATTATCTAAATTTAAAAGATTGAAGTCTCCCTTAAAACAAAAGCAAAGTGCCAAATGAAGACTTCCTGGAATAGTTCCTCCGGTCCACACTGACCATCATGAGATCTCCTCTTAACGTGATGTCGGCGTGCACGTATACATTCTAAAGTTTATCTGAAGCGAGCGTGACTTTTCACAAGATAAACAAATGGAGCAGCTATCTTCCACAGTTGGTCTCTTTCTGTACGTAGATTCCTCTTCGTGCTACTGTTCCTCTGTCATAATACTAATACTACAGTCATAAATACTATATTTGTCGAGCTAAAAAATCTGTCGGAAGTGTTGAGTTCATAGTTGAGTTTCATTTATTTGTTAGGTGTTAGAGTTTAAATTGTGAAATGCTGTTACTTTCAAAAGTTCAATTCCTTGTCTTGTGAAGACTAATAGGACATTTGTTTCAGTGCAGCTCTTCAAACACGTGTAAATAGTACATGTGAAATAAGAGAAGTGAAAACAATCATCACAATTCTACATTCAGACATGCATACTGTTATAAAGTCCTTAATGGAGTTGTGCTGCTCAGCCCCCCACCCAAAACTGATCACAGCATCATCCTTTTGGTTGTAGCACACTCTGCTGGTTCTGAATGGTCCACACATACAGACCTGCACATTCGTCTTAAAAAGTTCCACTGAAGTGATTTGGTGTTTTACTTACTTAAGTTGGGGGACTTTAGAGAGAGACAGATTTCAAATAAAAGAGTTCAGAATTGATGCTGCAGAGGCCGAGCCCCGCCCTTAATCATACCCTGCTTTATGGTCTATTTGACTCTAAATGGACCATCATTTACTAAATGAACATCATGCTGTATTGAAGAAGACTTGAAACTAGAGATTGAGACCATGAACTCATGTTTACAATGTTTACTGAGGTAATAAATCAAGAGAGAAGTAGAGTCATTTTCTCATAGACTTCGATACAATCAGAGGAGTCACCCCCTGCTGGCCATTAGAGAGAATGCAGGTGTAAGACACTTCCGTGTTGGCTTCACTTTTCAGAACCGGAGGTTGTCTTCTGGTGGTAATGTGACCCCACTATTCTCACATGATCTCGTGACATTGCGAGAGTTCAGCTAACATGCAAGGTCATTTCCAACCCTGACGTTTACAAAATTCAAATTCAGCTGTTATGTTGTAAATTGAACAAAGTAAATTCAACAGAACTACTTGGTTAGTTTTAGTAAAACATCAACATTTGCTTATAATATTACGATTGTTCTGTTAAGTTTAAATAAAATAAGTGCATTTGTAACATAACGTAAAAATAGAGCAGAGAAAGAAACTACAACTCCCATGAAAACTACAAGCGTGGCAAAGCGGCACTTTCATCTTTGTAACTTTTCTCTCTATCGCAAAAAGAACATCGTCTGATGTCTTTTTTCCATTTTTTTCTGTACTCTCCGTTGTATAAAAACCATTAGAGCCTTCGCTCCTCTCTGTCCTCCTGTCATTAGACGCGTCTGAGCCGCAACTTCTTCACTCACTCTGGAATCACCGCATCTTTAAAGCTGCCAACGCAGGCTTTCTGTTCCAAATGTTTAGCCTCATGCACAAACTGAGATAACCCTAAAGGTTCTTTTAAACTTTAGACGGATCCTTTTGAACTACAGAGTAGGTTATGCAACTGTCAAACAATTCTTCAATGAAACGTTTCTCTTACTGTTGATTATGTATTATCAAATCGGTAAATATGATCTGATCCAGTCAGTGTTGTCTGTATGTTGATACAGTTTGATTCCCTGGAATCCTGTTAAATTTAGAGAAGATAGTTGTGAAAGGTTATGAGATGATTCATGTATCTGCTACACTAATGTTTTTAAATGAATCTTTCTGTAATATTTTCTCAATTAAAACTCAATTACGACTCAACTTGTGACTGGGATTGTGAGTAGACGTCCAATTAAAGGGTCACAAGCCAAAGATTGGGAACCAATAGCCAACAGCTTTAGACTGCTATTTGTGGCTGTTACTAACTTTATCACTATCATGAAAACTGCCTGTCAAAATTCCATAACTGTAAAAGTCCATCATTCAAAATTTGAATGAAATACATTTTTTGGCAGGAATACTCTTATTTGTGTTCTTGCCGAGAGTAAGACAAGACTTATGAGAAGATTCAAAGACAAAAAACACAAAAAGTTGAAGAAAATAAATTAAATTAAAGGCATAGTAATATCAAGCTACTGTTTGCGTCATATTTTATACACTAATCATAGATTTGTTAATATGAATGTGCAAAGTAACTTATTACAGCTGAAGGATAAATGTAGTGTAGAATATTTGCTTCTGAAATATATTGAAAAAGAAACAAATAAGCATAAAACTCAATTTATTTTAGAATTATACTTGATTAAATGTTTTTAGTTATTTTTCCACCACAGTAATTGTGAATTCATTAGGACTGAAACATGTTCCGAACACAATAAAGACCTTTTCATTCATTGATTTGACTCTTAAAGTTGTTGAGCCACTAATGGTTGGGGTTTCCTTTGCAATATCTAATTTCACAATAACTGAACAAATATGTAATGTATTTGCCTGCACAAGATGTCAGACAGGACAATCTTACAGATTCATTGGAGCTTGTAATGAATCAGTGTTTATTTTTTCCAGAGCCCTGTGTTTAATGTACCTTGACAGGAGTTTAAATTGTAAGTGTCATCCTTCAGCGGGATGATGAATGCCAACCACTTTGAATTGTGACATAAAATGTGATCAAGGAGGAAACGATCTCTGTGTAATATATATTTATAGCAAACCGATGTATGGATGAGTATATCATTAGCAAAGAGGCGGGGCATCATTCAGCCTGCTGATGGGTGGGAGGGCAGTAGCCTGGAGGAAGTCAGCTGCCATGTTCCAGCAAGTCCAGACACTGCTGGTAATGTTGCATCTGCTCCATCTGCCTCCGTCCACGGACACTATCGCTTCCATCTCACACACTTTGTCATGGAAACATCTTCATTTTCTGCCATATCCCTGTCAAACCCTGCACACACATTCATTCGTTAATTAAAAAAAAAAAATCTTTTTCTTGGTTTACTTTGACTCTAGAAACCTAAAGCGTGTGATCATGATCTGATTCATTCGATAGTGTTTGAGCCTGCATTATATCCAGGTACAAACTATGGCGATAAAAAACTCTAGTGCTGAAACATTCAGTCAATTAAGTGATTAGTCAATCAACAAAAAAACAATTGTCAGTTCAGTTTGCATCACATATACAAATGCCAAACATTTGCTTCTTGCATGTGAGGATTTGCTGTTTTTCTGCATTTTATATCCTTGTAAAAACGAATTTATTTTAGTTTTACTTAGTTTTCAGAGTGCGTTTGCAAGTTTAGGTTTAGTTTCACAAAACACAGTTGGAGAACTGTGGAGTGGCCACAATGTTTCATGTTTAATCTTCGTACTTAATGTCCGATGTGAAGCGATGGCATCTCCTGGATATCTAGTCCCTTCAATTTCTGTTGTTCAACATCATGGGAGTTGATGGAAATTCATGCTGTCTACTTTATTTTGGTTGTGATGTAAAGTTGCTTTAAAAAAGAAAAAACAAAACTGAAATCAATTTACTTTCATTTTTATTATTTTAAAGGAAATCATTTTTATTAAGTTTCAGTTTATTACAAAATGTTTCACTGCTTTTAGTTTCAGTTTTCAGTTTACTTTACAGCCCTGACTCACCTATGGGCAATTAGAGTCACCAATGAACCGATTTAACCTGCCGTGCATGTTGTTGGACCCACGGTGACACAGGAAGAGCATGCTCCACACAGAAGGGCCCAGAACCTTACAGAACTTTACTGTGAGGCCATGGTGCTTCTCAGTTAAATATATAAAACACTGATTAGCGCAGCTTGAAGTTAGTTAACATTTTTTTTAATTAACCGTTTTTATGCAAACGATTTTTCAAAACTGACAAGTATTCATTGTTTTGATTCAGAACTTTGGACAAGCTTTGCATTTAGTTCTCGGTGGGAAACTAAGCTAAAGTGAAATTCTTGAGTTGAGAGCTCCTTTGGCAGAATGAGGCACGTTTCATTGCAGGTTTTACAGACTGACACCCCTGACACTGTCAAATAAAATGATCCTCTTGATCCTGTTGGTGGGTCGCCGCTGACTGGACACAGTGCTGACCTTAAGAAATCTATTATGTAGCCAATCCATCATCACACTCATATATCAGTGTAGGGCTGAGTCTGTTCGCTTTTGTCCCGCAGTGTCAGTCATCATCATGATAATGTCGACTCCCCTAAAGGTTTGTCACATAAGGCTTTTTTTTTGGAGGGCTTGATGTTTATGGTGTCATTCTGTTCTGCTTGTTAACCGTGACATGACCACAATAACTGTTGGACTGAACGGTGGATCTTGTAAAACTCACTGCGTTTAACCCATTACCATACTTCCAGAGATTATTAGTTCATATTCTGCATTCCAAGGTGGACACCGTGATTCTTTTTATTCAGTAGTTGCCCCCTGAATGCAGTCCAATGTGAGCCAACATGTCTGAGACAACCTCAGCATATCTATCACATGCCTATCAGGGCCCCTGAGCGGGGCTCCTGGGCCAACCGTATGAAGCTGTCAGGCCTGCCAAAGTGCCACGGGGAGCTTCAACAAATTATCCAAGAATGGCAAGTTCAGGAAGACTCCATACCTGCAAGCTCCTCATGTAAGCACTCATAGGCTCTAAAACTGTCTTTGTGGCCTGGTGCAGTAGATATATAGCACTGTGTGACTCTTTGAAGTTACATTTAAACAATGCTGCTTTAATCAACCAAAGTCTGTTTAAATTTGTGCCTTGAGAGCAGTGGCTTTTACCAAGTCTGAGAACTGTGTACTGATCAAACGGCGAGACATTTTATCTCATGAAAGACACAAAACTTGCATATCCAAAAGTAGTTAGCATGTGCCTCATGCAATCCCATTGTTTTTGAGAAGAAAACACATCAAAAGTTCCACTAGTTAATAATCAGCCCAGTCACTAGGAGGCCTTTCTGCAAACCGGGGATGCGTTTAATGTCAGCGTTTCTGCATTCAGTCAGAGCAAGTGACTCTGTTCAACGAGTGACGCATGACTAAAGGGACAGAGAACATCGAGCGACCAGTATTGAAAGTTTAGTGGTATAATAACGAGTAGTGGATGGGTCAAACAAAGACAGGACTGTTACCCAGGAGACCACTGCGTGTGTCCCGTGTGAAACCAAAAGTAAACACTAACTCTACTTTTTGTTTGTTATGAAAAGTTACGTAAGGGAGTCCGCTAGGAGCGGTTGTTTTTTATTTATGCTAGTTGCGTTGCTTCTGCTGAGTGAAGCCAATGCGGAAGTGCCTTAAACTTGCATTTTCTCTACTGACCATCAGGGGGTGACTCCCCGGTTGCAAAAGGAAGTTGTATAGAAATCTATGAGAAAATGGTGATGGAAATGAGAAATTGATTGAATATATATTGTAAACATGAGTTTATAGTCAAGTCTTCTTCAATACAGCATGATGGTCATTTTGTAAATTATGTTCCATTTAGAGTCAAATAGACCATAAAGCGGAGAATGCATTTAGTGCAGAGTTACATTTTCACATAGAAAATAGGACAGATAATAGTCCTACAAACAGAAGTGTGTCACAACACAACCACATCAGCAAGACAAACCAAAAGCAAGATATGTATACAAAGAAAAACTAAGTCTAAACTAAGTCTTGCCTATTTTGTCATGTTTGAATCACATTCAACATGATTTGCCGTAGCCCCCAGCAGGAAGAAATAAGCATAAACAGTTAAATCTGTGACCAGAAGATGATACGCAATGGTTACAAGTTGTCAAAAAATCCCATTTTCCAATTTTATTTTTATTATTTTGAAAAAATAAATTAAAAAAGCTCATCTCATTGCCTCCATCAGGCTGTTAAATGTTGCTCCCATGGTCAGTTTCAGATAATTCTGGCAAATGCCAAGTGGGCCGGGCCACAAGGTCACCACCAGTAGAAATTATGGGAATAAGAATGTACCTGCCGGCGGTGGCCCACTTTATGATGGAACAGCCCATCTGATTCACACGGGACACAAAATTGTCAAATTGCCAGGGACGAATTTGGTTCCCACTCCGACCCTGGCTGCATTCCACAGGGCCATGCTTGTGTCCAGAAAGCGTCTGGCCGTGCAGCCGTGTGCTGTAAAAAGCCTGTTGGTCTTATCAAAATATGTTGAACTGCAGCAGGAAGCTCCTTTTAAACTCCCAGCGGTATTGGTGTTGTTGCCGCCCGGCTGTGTTGTCTTAACGCAGAGCTGTCTGCAGACAGTGTGCCACAGCCAGCGTCACCGGCAGTCTCTTCCCATACAGCCGGCAGCATCGGGCGCCCGGGCCTGCTTTCTTCACACACATCCACATCCACTGCCTCACACAAATGTTACACACATTTAACACGCGTTTAAAAACCTTTTATTTTTTTAATCTACCCTTCTGTGTGATATCTAGAAGATTTCATTTGAGATAAGAACTCTGACACTATGATTTTACATTTGTCACAGTGGTGGATTCAGGGCCTTTTTGGCTTTATGGCATTAGGAATGGGGTGTGTTTGAATAAAAAAACAAACATCATATAAGGCTGTGATTATCCTTGGAAGCTGAACTTAAAAGCCATCCATTTTTTTTTACATTTACAGTTCCATGATCTTCTGATGAAAATCAAATACCAACACTTGGTCAGTGGTCCTGAGTTCCAAACTACGGCGCCTAGGTACCTCTCTCAGGAACGGAGGGTGAATATTTTGTATTGACCCTCCCACCAGGGATGCATGGAGAGGCGCAAGGAAACCATGCGAGGAGAGAGGAACGAGGAAATGACAAATAAGACACTTGGGATGTACCCACAGAGTCACTGCAGAAGGTGCCTCCCTGTGAGTGTCAACTACACAGAGTTAAACGCCACTTCTGCACACGCTCGAAGCTTCCCTTTGCCATCCTGGTTAATTCAGGTTCTCAAGAACACCACTGGATCAAATTTGTCCAAAAGGGGGTCCATTTAGATCCACAAACAGACGTGAAGACAGCCGCGCATCGTGCAACCTGATTTTACCATCTTAAATGACACAGATCGGCGACGCCTTGGCAGATATATATTCATATATATATATA
>NW_022280087.1:1467157-1479182 GCF_004355925.1 Anarrhichthys ocellatus | reverse complement strand
ATATATATATATATATATATTCATATATATATATATATGAATATATGACTGTACATATAAGAGGTAGTTTGTTGTGGCGATCCCATATCACCAGACTCTGCACTCCCTCTCAGCTCTGCAGAACCTTTTTGCATCTTTAGCTCATTGTCTTGGTTTCACTACCAGGAATTTGTCATCAACCTTGTTTCCAACAACAGAAAGCAGCTGTGAATCTTGACGAAAACACAAAATATCATCTTAAATGTATTGCTTACTTCCAGTATCCAGTTCTTTGCCTTAATCAAAATATGTCAGGATTTTCTTGTGAAGGTTTTGCCTAGATATCCTGAATGTAACCTCACCTTAGCCTACCAACCTTTGATCACTTGTTATGCAAACAGGTGTGTATGAGTTCAGTTCAGAGCACAGTTTATTCTAAGCAGTAGCAAATCGATATGATATGAAAGAAGAGGATCTGTGGAGGAATGTTTTCGCCGAGGTTCCAGTTAACATTCATTGAATGATTGGTAACTTTGCAGCGAGAGCAGTGGCAGGTCACAGACATATCCATGATTTATGTCAAGAATTGGGCATGAGGCCTGTCTGTATGAATTATGGGAGCAGCTAATGGAGGTTTCTCATACCGACATCCTCCAGGTATAGTCTCTCACAGACGCTCAACCTTCTAAGGTTGCCACTCGGCATACGACTCCATAAAGATTAGGGTTAAACATCTCAAATATCCCTTTTTCTCTCCCCCATCATGAGAGAACCATATTCCAGTCCAACCCCAGACTCCATGTTCTGTCTTCCTCACCCTATAAATAATTTTTAGTATACACTTTTATTGTTTTTGACTGAGTCTCATGCTATGTCGATTTTCTTCGCATTGAAAGATGGTTGATAGATGCAATAACCTTTACATGGATCAACACCATGAACTCACAGTTTTACAGTGTGTAGCTGAGAGCATTTTGTGTTAGGTGACTTCTGACACTTTTTAAGTTGCAATTAAAGAAAAAAAAAAAAAAAAAAAAAAACATTTTAAAAGTGGTGGAAAGAAACTTAGCCAAGTATTTAAAGCTACCCTAGTCAATAATTCTATAACAACATAAGGATTAAATAGTTAAAAGATAAATCATCACTCATCAACGTGAGTGATGATTTATCTTTTAACCTTTCCAACAAGGCAGATGTTTTCACGAAAAGAAACAGCTCTGATAAACTTACAACTGCAACATAGTGGAGCATTTAGCAGCTAAAGAGCCAGATGTTTTTTTCCTCAGGAGTTGGGGGAGACCAAAGCAGAGCAAATATGAATATTAGAATATCATGTTGTCAGAAACCATGTTTCAATTCACAACGTTTATCACGTGTTTACAACTGCAACCATAGGCTGGGAGAAATTGTGTTTCCCCTCGACACGTAATCGATGATGCAGTTTTGTTGTATGGGTATGCGATTTTGTAAGAGACAGGGTGGCCTCGTCTACTGGATGTGTAATTAGACAACTGTTTGCTCACACGTTCGCCGTAATAACTTTTTTTAAATTTGATGTTGCTTTCTGGAAATATTGTATTTTTTACCCATCTAAATTAATTTGACAGCTAGTTGCTTTTCAGATAAAACATTTCATCTATCTCTACTGAACTTTGTCTCGACAGCACATTACACTCAACACAGTGGAGCCAAATTGCTTTACAGCACACAAAGAGGAAACAATAAAAAGAAAGGAGACAAAACACAATAGAAGAAAAAGAAAAGATACATTAAAAAAAAGAGAGGGAGATAATATAAAGGCACAGTGAAAGGGATGCATTTTAAATTGATTCTTGTCAATATAGAGGGAGGGAGCTGTGGGGCAGCTGTAGAGAAGGGCCTGACACTAGTCCTGGATCTCTGGATGCAGAACAATCTCCAGAGACATATCAGACTAAAACGCGGCCTTAACAAGCTACAACAATATGCTTCTTACACATTAATGATTCACAGATACTAATTGGAATAATATGCATTGTTCAACAATAGAATAATAGTACATCTTGTTTTCCTTTACAGTTAGCTGATCATTCTTCTGTGCACTGTGACTGCAGGGCTTTTACTTCTAAATGAGTAACATTTTAAAATGTATTTGCACTAGTGCTTTTCAATGTGTAAAAGTTCCCGCTGCTATTGTTGCATTGCCAGTCACTTCATCAGAATTTGTGATTAGTGAAAAGTGGCTGCAGCCGCGTCAGTTTGCCAGAATAATTAGCCTTCAAAATAAAAGCATGCAGAAAGTTACGAACAGCATTTCGAAATATACTCCTAATTGCATGTTGAAATCATGACATTAATATGATACGTACAACTCTAGGGGTAAACCACTTTAAAAAATGACAACAATTTGCTTCGTTTCTCAAGTATAGTTTTATTGTATAGGGGACTAACAGGAAGTCTTAGATGTTGTAATGTGGGTGACTTGTCACCGGTGTGCTGTGACCATCAGAAGGGCTGCAGGTTGGACTCCAGAGCTCAAACCCGCCTGGAAAGGCAGCACTGCAGCGCCTGTTGGTCTCACTGATGGATTAACCCGGAGCTCCTATTCTACTAACACACAGGTACGGCTCCCGTTGTGGTTTAGAAACTCTATTCAAACTGACGTCCACATGATAATATAGACACGTGCTTTTTCTTTATTATTATTATTATTATTATTATTATTATTATTATTATTATTATTATTATTATTATTAATAATAATAATTATTATTATTATCATAAACAGGTATGATTCAAAATACAAATACCACACTGGTACAATCATCAGAATAAGCAGTGATAGGTCATGGTAATTAGCTGTAGTGGAAGTATTTCAGTGGCAGCAGCAGAGCAGTAGTCATACTACAATAGTTATAAATATAAACAATAATAGCACTAGTAGGCTATTAGTAATTATAATAGTCATTTCTGGAAGTAGAAGACAATAGCATAATGATATCTGTAGTAATTGTAGTAGTGGTGTTAATAGTAAGGGTGGGTGATATGAATAAAATCCTGTATTGCATCATGTATGTTTTGCATGAAATTAATTGAGATATTTTAGATGTCTGGCTAACCACACAGGAATTTCTGACTACGCAAAAATCCTATAGAATAAAATAGTGACACAAATCTGTCCTTCCCTTTGCCTATTGACCTCACACAAGCAGAACTATTAAAGGAATAGTTACCAGAGTATAAAAAAGCTTTCCAAAATAAATGTATATTGTCTCACATTATGTACCGTCCTATTGTCCAACCCTACTAGATGCTACTATAGCAGCAGCGGTATTAGTATCATTACAAGCAGCACTGGGATGTAGTATGGGCAGTAGATGTGTGAGAAGCATTCATAATACCAACACTAGTATTAGCAGTAGTACATAGTGGTAAGTGCGGCAGTAGTAGTGGTTGGTAAAAGCAGATGTAGCCATAGAGGTAGAGGTAATAGTGATGATGTCAAACAGCAGCTGGGACTTCAGCTGTGACAGGCAGCAGATAGGATGAGGGAATTCACCTGAGGCCGGTCCTGTCTCCCTCTTGTGTCCATGTGAAATCACTGCCGACCAGTGATACTGCAAAAGACTGGTGCTGTCCATTAAGTCTCAGAGTAGCATCATATACCACTGATGCTGCTGTAATCGTCTCTACGTTTTTCCAGGCTGAGCAGCTGGACTGAACAATGACTCCGTGGTGGCTCCCAAAGGTTGTGATCCTTACTTTAGCCCTGTCAAGTCCAACCACATGTCAAAGCAGAAAGAGGAAAGGACAGAGAGATGATAACCAGGTCATCATCAATGAGGCCAAAAGTAAGTGTTTTGAATAGCAATAAAATGTTTCAATGCATCACCTTGTCCAAAGATACAGTACATAGGTTATCCTAGAGTCACTGATGACGTCTGGGAAAAAAGTTATTTTTGCAATATCTACATTATCTGAACACAAAGTGTTGTGACTGATTAAACATACGTGTGTTAAAGGACTCAAAGGGGACTTGGCATGATTGTTTTCAGGTGCATACTTGTATTTTGGGGTTTCTACTAGAACATGTTTACATACTTTAATGTTCAAAAACCATATTATTGTTTTCACACTGTCTATCTGAATATACCTGTATTTTACCAGTATTTTCTAATGAGCCTGCATGTGACATATGTAGGGCCACAGTTTGTTGGTTGGTAAGCATTGAAAAAGGGAGTTTTTCATTATGTCCCCTTTAAAAGCAATAAATAGACATAATTTCTTTCAGAATAAAATGTCAATCAAATAAAAATATTGATCTCTACGGTGGATTTAAATGCGTTAGAATATACCATAACGCTATGATTTAGAGCAGAGTCGACACTGATTAAATGTCACACCCCAGCCCTTATGGCAGTTTCCTGATTATCGTGCCTAATGTAAAGCACTGTTTCATTTGCAAGCTTCACAGTGAGATACAATTTAGAGCAATAACAACCCTGACACTACCAGCAGTCAGCTGTGGCTCTAATGCCTATCTATCCCGGCTGTTGTGCATTGAACTGTTGATTTGCATCCTCTGGGGACCATAATCATTGTTGAAAATTAGAGCCCTTCCAATGCTGGCTTTTTAAGGCCATACCCGTATCGATGTTTAAAGGTCCTACGTTGTAGAACCTGATATTTCCGTGTCTTTTATTATAAAGCAGGTCAACATGTCGACGGCCAACCGGCGGCTTATAGCTAACGGTACTAACTAACAAAGTGCAAACTTCAGCGGAAATGCTGACAGAGCTAACAGTGTTTACTTGAACCTTTGGAACCGGAGAGTGGGCGCCAAGCCTTTGGGAAGATGCTGTCAGAAGCCTAATAACGTGTGTAATAAGAATTCTAAAGTTATTAAATAATGGTCCGATAAAACAGGGTTCTGTGGAAAGACCATAGACTGTAGATAGCAAGTAGACGCAGTGATCGTGACTTCAGCCATTGGTTTGTGGACTGCCATTTTTAGGGTCATTTTCTTATAGACTTCCATGCAAGGAGTCGCCCCCCCTGCTGGTCAGTAGAGAGGATGCACGTCTTAAGACACTTCCTTATTGCTTCACTCGGCAGAACCGGAGGTTGCCGCCTGGGAAAGACTATTACTGTTGGGGATTCGACCTCTGAATTGCTGATTTAAAGATGATTATTGACCACTACAGGGTTCTGGTCAGAGAACACGCAGACATCTCTGGATCTAGATGTAGATATAGATCTTTGATCCATACGTTTCTGTATTCAGTCTTATAATTTGATGACAAATTTACAGATGAAGAATGAGTTTGGACAATAGATGACCGATTTTATCGTTAATGACTCGATCTGATTCGACCGTTGGTCCTACGTAGTATCTACCGTTAGCGCAACCGGAAGCGGAAACAGTCCGCAACGTCCAATACAATTTCAGAATAAAAGCTCCGTAACTTTATCGTCTCTGTCTGTGAAGAATTCACAACAATTACATTTTCTATTTCAATGCCGTATGCCAGAACAATGCAGAACAAATGCAGAAATTATTTCTGTACTCTCTGACAGAAGCCAATTAAATCTAGTAATGAGATAAATGCAGTACTAAGGCTATCATTTGTATGTCCACATGCATATTATAATCACAGACAATAATTACTTTAACTGTTTTAAGGACTGAACTTGATAATTCAGATATTATTGAGAATACAGACCTTGGTCGCGATACACAATAACAAATATAATTGGCTATATTGTTTTCCAGACAAAATAAATCAATATGATTATCTGATATTAAATCATTTATTAATACAGCTTTAGATGACAGAGATCTGACATTTAAGAGTCCAACTTTAGTATCCCATTTTGTTGTACTGTTGCATTAGTATTAACTTGGATTAGGTTATTTTGTTTAAGTCCTCAACTGTTTACTTTTAATTTAATTAATTGAAGTGGCCGTGGGGCAGACACAGTCTCTGTGGGGTTATGGGTGGGTAACTGCTCTAATGGAAGTGCAGAGAAGTGTGTAAGAACTGGTCTGAACTCTGGGTTCTCATGGATACAAGTATGAACCTGAAATTGAATATGTCCCTTTTGAGAGTAAAAACTAAATGTGATCAGATAATATTGGCCAATGTATTGGTGGAGAGGTTCTATTGAAAAAAATGCACTCATTAGTTTTAGAGATGTCTCATCATCGGTGGAAATGGTTTGTCCAGGAAAAAATTCTTCTGAAGTGTTGGATGGGTGAAGGTACCATTGCTGGTGGAACAATAGGGCCTACTGTTCTCTGAAACATGCAGGTAGAAGTTAATTGTAGAAGTTTTAATGTGTCACTGCACCGGCTGCTTGACCCTTCTCTAACTGGTTGAATTAGAATGTAATCCGGCTGTGTTTTGGCTCCTACCTAGCCATGATCTGCCCAGTGGAGATCATGTTCATCGTGGACAGTTCAGAGAGAGCCAAATCTCCGCTGTTTGAGCGACAGAAAGACTTCGTCCTGCGCTTCAGCACTAAGCTCCTGCAACTGCAGTCGGCCGGCTGGCGTCTGCGTCTGCGCTTGGCCGCCTTGCAGTACAGCAGCACTGTGTCAGTGGAGCACAACTTCAGGGACTGGCAGGACCTGGACGTCTTCCAGAGTCGTGTGGCCTCCATGACCTTCATCGGCCACGGCACCTACTCCGCCTACGCCATCACCAACTCCACCCAGTTGTTCGGCCGTGAGACGTCCTCCAGCAGCCTGAGGGTGGCGCTGTTGATGACGGACGGAGCAGACCACCCACGCAGCCCAAGCGCTGTGACAGCGGCCTCTGAGGCAAAACGGCACAACATCAGGGTGTTTGCCATCAGGCTGTCGGGCCCGCCGAGGGACGGCTCCATGGGTGCGAGACTAAGATCCATCGCCAGCGCCCCCCCGCAGCAGCACGTCCTCAGCCTCACTGAGAGCCAGCTGGATGACAGACTCTTCAATGAACTGGTCAGTCATGTCTGTGTCAGGGTTGCATCGGGGTTATTGGTCTTCAGTGTAGTCTGAAGTTTCACTGATGATGTCGTTGCACTCGCAAATCTACTACATATGGAGAAAACAGAGTGCAGACAGAAGGCCATGAAATAAGCAATTAGAACCGCTGACATATAGATAAACAATATATATAAATCAATTATGAAAGCAAAGATGCATAATGTAGGATTATACACTATTGCAGTGCTGTTTGAAAATATGCTTGTTCAGGACAGGCCGAATGCTTGGCTTCACACTCAACACTGCGCTTCCTTTTGTACCTCAGCAGAACACCAGCCATGACATAGTTGTATCACACACCCAAGTTGCAGCCACTCAGAAACTCCGGTGAAATACACTGGTCCACAGGATGAAAAAAACTGACTTTACCAATAGGCAAGGTAGACAACCTGGGCCTGGGTGCTTCCAAAGAAAAGTGCCCCTAACAGCTATTTTTATTATGCTGTTTGGTTATGAAAAATATTTAATCATACCACTATTCTAATTGATTGTACCCCAATATAACTGAGTTATGAGTGAATTGTACTTTTACTGAGCGGTACTAATAGTTTTACAATAATAGTTAATAGGTTTAAATGGTAAATGGACTGTACTTTTATAGCGCTTTTCTAGTCTTTCCGACCACTCAAAGCGCTAACAATACATGTCATCATTCACCCATTCACATCCATTCATACACTGATGAGGAGCTACCATGCAAGGTGCCACCTGCCTATCAAGACTATCTAACATTCATACTACATTCACACACCGTAGACACAGCTATGGGAGCAATTTTGGGGTTAAGTGTCTTGCCCAAGGACACATCGACATGCGACTAGCGAAGCCGGGGATCGAACCGCCGATCCTCTGATTGAAGAATGACCCTGCTCTCCACAGGGTCGCCTACACTTTAGTTTACTTTAGTAAAAAAAGTTTTGAGTAGGCTTACTTTTTCTACCACGGCCAATGCCAACATTCCCAGTTAGAGAAAGGGTTAAAAAGTAAAGTCCGAGGTTATTTGCGGTGAGAGACATCGGTGAAATTCCCTTAGTGGAGGTAATTTCCAAATAGGAATATTAGTGGTTTGCTTTGACATAACTACTGCAGTTATAAAGTAAAGCATGGTTTTAATTAGCGAAAGCATTTTGCTGGTGGTAACGCTATTAATGTTATAAGTTAGTATCAAGTCATACATTGGGGAATTACAGTCTTACTCAAAAACAAACCCAAGTTTCGGCTTACTCACAGTCATGCCAGTGAAATATACTCTGGTTCGATTCTCATGTTGACTCCAGGGAAGTGAAGAAGAGTTGTAAAGGTTGTAAAGTGAAGTGCAGTCAATGAGCCGGGGTATGTGAAAAGTATGGATTCAAGGTTAGGGCGCATTCAGGCCAATTCAATTGCACTAAAGCAAAAGAAAAGGCTCCCTCCTCATTCATTTAAAAGATGTGTGGCGCAGCAGGGCCCACTGAGGTAGACGGCTGGGGAAAAGCATGCTAGGTAGTTTCAAAACATTAAGTAGGACTGTTATATGACGTGGAAAAAAAACAAACATGTTTTGTTGACAGTCAAATCTCAGGCTACTTTTAAATATAATTAATGTGACACATACGTACCTCTAATGTGCGATGTTACCTTGGTCCAAGTTTATGATTTCTATAGGATTGGACTGTGAGTAACTGTTGTTGTTTTTTCTTTCAGAAAACAATTGTCAAAATTGGGGTAAGTACTGTGAGGTGTTTAACTAATATAACCCCAGTGATTATTCACTCACATAATCATTTTTGGTAGTATTGCAGTTTAAAACAGTGTTGTCTTGTGCATGAAACTAATTCAAGATGAGATGAACAGTAAAAAAAAAAAGACCAGAAAGCATTCTGCAAACTATCAACATTAGCCTTGACAAAAATGACAAAAACCTAGAAAACCTTCTAATTATTTCACCTTTTTTCTTGTTTTTCTTTGTGTCTAAAGCACATTGTTGATTTAGTTTATATTTTAAACTGTATAATTATATATTGTTCTCCCCATGTCATTATTTCAGTGCCCGCAGCCAAAGAGCTGTCCGTGTGAGCGGGGGGAGAGGGGTCACCCTGGAAGCACGGTGAGTGTATTACAGTATGCTCCTTTGCTGTAAATCATCGTCCTTATGTGCTTACACCAACATGTATAGCAATTCTTAATACATATTTATAGCTACAGCAACCAATGAGATATAACTGTAAGTTTGGCCAACCAATCTGTAACTGGTCGTAATGTAATTTAACAGGACAAACAACGAGATGTGAGCCACTATAAAAAAGGAAATGCACATAATTATAACAAGACAACATAAATCTGATCATTTGTCTGAGCTTAGAAATGTATTTGTGACCTTGGAAACAGCAATTTCACAAACAATCGCAACCAAAGTTCACCCACTAGCTTTTCCATGAGCCTTCAAAACATTTTTCACAAAACAAAAATAGGGCCAGGTAATGTAATGTATAATCTATATCATCACAGTTTTACAAACCAATCCCAACTCAAAGTCCACTAACTAGCCTTGTCTGGATCTCAACCACATATGGCATGGTCTTCATGACTGAATGGAGATGGGGCTGTTGATATGTGAGCGTAGTAGCTCTTATTACTGCATACTGTACTTGTTGAGTTGGGATTGTTTAGTCCAACTATGTCATATTGCCCAGCCCTAGTATCATCCTCAATGGATCCTGAATATCTGGACTGAATTTTATTGAAGGTCTTTTAAGTAGTTGTTTTGTATCAGAGTGTTCGACCGGATGGACAGACCAACTGTCCAGTCTCCCCATACCTGAGCCGTGCCACTAGCTGATATAGCCAATCCATTCACCCGGAAAAAATGTTGGCATCGTACATTTCTGCAAACCACAAATATGTTGAATGTTTACTTTTTGCATGCAGTCAGAGTAAGCGACCACTATTGAAAGTTACGTGGAATAATAATCAGTAGGCTACAACAAGTCAAGAAGTCCACTAAGGGCGTGTGGGAGGGTCAAACAAACCCAGGAGACCGCTCTACGTGTCCCGTGTGAAACCAAAAGTAAATGTTGAGTTTGCGCTTGTTACGTAAAGTTGGTAAGTAAAATTGTTACGTGACGATACGTAAGTCGCTAAGGCCGTTTATCTATTTATGCTAGTTACATTGTTAAGTTATTATTTAAACACAAACCATGATCTTTTTTCTAACCTTCACAGAGTCATTCACATCAGTAACCATGTGACATTGTGCATTTCTGGTGAAACCTGGCGATACAAGGTTGACATCGAAACATATTTCTGGTTCAGAAGTGCTAAGCTCCACATATCCCGTTTTTTTTTTAGAAAAGCACAATGCTAATGTGTAGCCTGGGTTGCTATTTCTCTACCAGTATACTGCCCAGCTGTGGTAGTGTCTGCTGGCTTCAGGTTGACAGTCACTTCCACACAGAGCCCAGTAAGCCTCACACAGTGGCTTGTTGACCCTGGATAGCGAAGGAGGGTATTCTCCCAGCCTCAGCACCCGGGGCTGGGGGGCCTCGAAACAGCAGGTGCGTCTGGCCGGCATTCAAAGCACTACAAGGAAAAGATGTGAAAGAGCAGGAAATGTTTCCCACAATGTAAGTGTAGCAGGTGGTGCAGGGGCTGTTTTCCCTGGTAGAGAGGCCCTTGGAAAGAAGCAAAGGTCAATGATGGAAGATTAAACGTGAGCAAACACACCAGGCTGAGAAGATCTGAGAACCTGCTGCACTGAGGTGGAGGTTTATGTTAGGCAGGGGTTACAGACAGGTCACACTGAGTATGCCCCGTCTCACCTTTGCCTATACATACACGAGTCCAAACTAAAAAGGGGCCCAAATATTCTCATTCGGCACAATCTCTCCCTTTTCTTTCATCTAGGGGAAACCAGGCGAGCCGGGGTTTGATGGAGCTTCGGGTCCAAAGGGATCTCGTGTAAGTCCCTATTGTCTCCCGTAATCCAGCGCTGGTAACAGAGAAAGTCCATGAAATGTTGTTTGATGTGCTGTTTTGTCTGGGCTCGGTCACTGCAGGGGGAACCTGGCATTAACGGACGTCCAGGAATGGAGGGCCTTGAGGTAATCATTAAATATCTTTCTCGACCTTCTCCGGCCTGGGTCAGCCTGTAGATCTGAGTATGGTATTTCGTTCTTTTGAGAGGCATGGAGGGAGCTCCCAATGGATTTTTATCGATCTTTTCTTCAGTGTTTTACCATAAGAAATAAGAAATAATGGACCAATTTACGAGGCAAAAATAATTCTGACTGATTTGACCTCCTCTTTGATTTTAGGATATTTCTGTTAGTGTAAGACTTTGGGAAAAACACCCCTTCATTCTACACAAATAGAAAATCTACTCAAATATTCATATTACAACATAATAAAATGTACTTCTGTGCAGTATCTCCGGCTACAGTCAGTCAGAACAGGTTAATGGTAACTCATAGCTCTCTGCTGTGACGACCTCATTGTGATGACAAGACTTTGAAAAGTTACTGGACCCAGCTGTTTTCACCCAAGAAATTCATTTTTGGACAGCTCACCCGTGTTTCCAGTCTGTATGCTAAGCTAGGCTAATCGCGGCCTGATCATTTCTATCTCACTCTCTATAAGAATAGGTGTATTTCCTGAAACTTTCTATAACAGAAGCATGATGGCTTATGTACAGATATTGGTGTCTGATATATAAGTGAAATTAAATCTTCCTTTTCTAGGGTCGACCTGGCAGCAAAGGGGAAAAGGTATATATTATTGTTATTTTTGATGTAATTTTTAAAATACAATTTTTATTCACAAGGATTCACCACTTATGAATCCGGGTTAAAAAAAGTATATCTTAACTATTTGACATCCATGTTTAAAGGGCTCTGTGATTTGGCCATCCCATACAGACAGACATTGACAGTTGTCATAGTTTGACACTACAAAGCCGGCAGACCTTATGAACAGTGTCAGACACTTTATATATGTATATGTGTATATTTATATATATATATATATATATATATATATATGCAATACTAGATCGAAGTGGAT
>NW_022280087.1:1421491-1466757 GCF_004355925.1 Anarrhichthys ocellatus | reverse complement strand
ATATATATATATATATATACATTATAGAAGGCTACACTTACCTGTTTCTTTACTGCTTGTATTTTTAGGGAGTACAGGGGGAATGTGGTGTCCCTGGTAAAAAGGGAGAACAAGTAGGTTTCAATATGTATTTACTTTTAATCAATACTTTCTTATTTGGTATGTACACATAGTGATACTGTACTGATGTCTCTCCTCAGGGTACAGATGGACCTCTTGGCACCACAGGCCTCAGAGGAGAGCAGGTGAAGTTATTTTTGTTGTACTTTTTATCCCATTACCAATACTCTTTGCATTTATGAATGGCTACATTGGTGGGCCATTATACACAGAGTCTCAGTTAATAGTTTCACATTATAACAGATTGTCTCTTAGTTCAGATGTCTTCCCTCACATTGGACAAAAGTCTGAGGCTCTGTGGTCATTGTGAAGTCCAAAAACATTCAAGCAGTCTATTTTGGTAACCAATTTCATGAACACACAATGTTTCACAAATATGGATCCAAAGTCCAAAAATATTATGGAATGTCATTTAATTAAGTAAATGTTGAAAAAAATCTAAATATATTTCATTTAATTTAATTTCATATAAAGATATATAGATATATGTATATGAAATATATATGAAATATATTTCTATATTTTTATTGTTACTTTATTGTCCGACCATGCTGTAACTCCATACCGGTATCATGCAGTAGGTTGGTTGCATATTTAAAAGATATGACTACTACATGCAGTACATCCAACTGAGACGTGTTTTAATTTAAAAAGTGAAGTGAACTCGATGCCTATGAGCCCTCATCCTCATACCTCAATGGCTGTGTGGTCAAATTGAAAGATTCCTGTGCCCCCCCCCGCGCTGAAACAGTCTGCGCTGCAGTGAAAGCCACACACTGCGGGTCCATCTCCTGCTCTGCACTTGTGGAATGTGAGCTGTGGATTAGGTCTCATCCCCCTCCTAATGTAGCCTTTCCAAAGCGGGGAATCCAAGCTTGCAATGTTTGGTTGCAGTCTTTGAGCAGACGTTGTCCCAGAGGATTAGGATTTGGGCACATGTTATCCATTCCCTCTCTCCTTAAATGCTTGTTGCCCCCTTCAGCGTTGCTAGAACAACAGCAGCCAATCGTCAGAGTGCCATTAGGTTTTACGTCCTTCTGGTTCCCATGGAATCTACCTCCACACACTGTCAGAAGTGTATTCATAAACCTAGAGCACCAAAGCATACACCGTCACAGTATCAGTATCCACCAGTGCTCCAGCAGCTTGAAAAGTCAGTTTACGACGACATTATCTCAATTTAATAAAGGACCAGCTGGTGTTTTTGCATGTTTTACTTCTAATCACATCTCTTTTACATTCCACTTTCCAAAGCATGCTTCTGCATGGAGCTGTGTTCAGCCCCTCAGAACAGTACAGGATTATAATAGAAATGGTGCAGTTTGAAGAGTCCTGTGGCTAACAGTTATACTTCAAGGAGTCTAGACTTGACTGTTACTGGTGCAAATCCCTTCGGCGTTGCTCTGCAGAGATTTTGATCTGAGAAGGACAGATCATGAAGCAGCATCTCCATGACAATACAAATGCCACCTCCAGCTCCTACACAAATGAAGTGATGGGAGTGTTATCTTAGTTTACCCTAACTTTAAGACTGACCATCCGACATTTTACCAATGATTACATTTTACTGTGACCAAAAACCCTCAAACATGTAAGAGATAAAAAACTCTGTTATTTGACCGAAGTAAATATAAGTGGACAAACTCAAAATACACAAAAGTAGATTGTATTAAATTAGAATATATAACATTAATTAAAATAAAAAGTGAGAAAAGTGAGGAGAATAATGAGACACACCTGTGAGCTGGGGGGAGGGGCGAATCAACTAACAGAAGCAGCATGGAGGAGATCAGTGAGAGGAGCTAAAGGAGGAGATCATTTGAGGTTTAATTCAGTTTCTGGATGACTTTGCTCTAAAAAGCAAACAGTTGATGTATTTAAATATAAACAGAGCACCAAGTAATCCAAGAACTGGTTTTCCTAAACGTTCTTGGATGATAAGGCCTTGGTGGAGGTGTGCTGAAGCCGAGAGCAAGCGTGGTGAATGGAATCTTGGAAGCGCGTGCACTCACACCACATCTCTTTCACAAAAAAGATTGACATTTCTCTAGAGTCCTCATTTAATTGATTGACATTTCTCTAGAGTCCTCATTTAATTTAATTAATTATGGGACATTTGGTTTATATATCTCCATTTAGAATTGTGTTTCTCTTGATTTAATGGACATTTTGTGTGTAAGACACTTATTTGATTACTAATACTTGGGTTGAATACAACAAGACCTAGTTGATGAAAATGCACTGATGGTTTGGGTTGTGCTTATCTTGTGCATGTTGTAGCGGGGTAGCAGGATATCATTTTCTTAAAGCCCAACTCTTACTTTGGATATTTGGAGATAAAACCTACGGACAGTATTACTAGCTTGAGTCAGGTAATCTATCACAGTCAACATGCAGGTTTGTTGACTTTTCCTCTGAAGACAGAAGTTCACACGTGTTGCTGGCTTGCGTAGGAAAACTCACAAAAAAAAATACTTTTTATAAGATATCATATGAACCGTTGTGAGGATATATTGCATGATGATGCATTTGAAAGCTCTGATTGTTTTTAAAACATCAACAATATTTAAACTTTGAATTATGAAATCACAAAATATCGACAATGTATGATAAATACTTGTCTTAAAAGATCTTTGACCATCTGATAAAAGTCCCGCCAATTTGATATTTGTGTGACATGATTTATCGGCATGCTTTAGTTGAATTTGTTTACTTTTTCATGATATAGTGTTGAACTTTTGTAGATTTTTATCATTTGAGGACAGACTTGTGTGTCAGAGAGCTTCATGTGGAGCAGACGTCCATAAAGTCCAGTCACACTGCTCATAGTCTCCAGCAGAGGGCAGTCACACACAGGCCAGTGCCACACACTCTGTTCCCAATGTCTTACAGGTTGAATATATGATTAAAAGTTACATTTAAACATTGTCTGCCTTAGTCTAAACCAGGGTCAGTTGAAGTTGAAGACTACAGATTTGAAAATGAAAACAATCTGGGGTTGTGGAGTTAGAAAGAAATGAGTTCACCGGGCCTCTGTAGAGCCTTCAGGCTCCAACTGTTGAGGCTTCAGGCTCCAACTGTTACCAAGTTGGATTGTGGGTGATGTAGTATCCAGGTTTTCCTAGGGAAAGGAAAATGTGTGGAATAAAGAAGATATCTGGTAATCCTGCATCTGCGTCTCACATTAGTCCATATTTAATAACCCACATATAACACATGACTACACTTGTGGTCCAGTCGAAGATGCTCTCAGGGACCTGGGCTCAATAGAGCCGTGAATCTGAGTAGACACATACTTCCCAGAGAGTTGGCGGTGACAGGACTGCGGAACTGAAAAATTAAAATACAAAAATAAAAACAACCCTTGTTGTATTTCCGTTATTTTAACTCTAAACTGAAATGGTAGTTTAGTTTTTCTATATTAAATTGCTTTAATATTATTTACGGTTTGTATATATTGAATTGCCCCTTACTGTTTTGTTCCTGTCTCAGGGAGCCAGGGGAGGACCTGGAGACCAGGGTCCAGAAGGGACATCTGGATCTAAAGTAAGAACACTGGCAGTCAAATTTCAAATATTGCAAATGAATCAGTTTGTTCACAGGTTGAAGCTACGGGCACGTTTGTTAATTCCTCCCTCCCCTAACAGGGTGAGCGAGGACTGAGGGGTGCATCTGGACCTCCAGGAGATAAAGGCATTGGGTTCCCTGGTCCCAAGGTAAATTTGGGTTTGGTTTGGAATTTGATTGAATAAGGAACATTGTCCTACTTCCATCTGCAGTTTATCTCCATTCTGTAAACTTAATTTTTCAGGGTGACAAGGGGAACCATGGAAGACCAGGTCCTTCTGGACCAATGGGTATGGGTGAACCAGGAACACCGGTGAGTTCACAACACTAAGTGAAACTACAGAAATATACTGTCATGGCTGTGATATTTTAGATATTGTCACTGAATATTCTATCAATACATGCATTGGAGATTAGTTTTTTGGGACAGAGACATGTTAGCCTCCGCGCTACCCAGCTACAAATGCTAAAGCAGGTGTGCCATAAATAACATTATCAACCTCAAACTAAAGCCCTTATAACGGACATGATATTTGATCAGCTAACACATGTGTCTGTTGTTTTAAATAAATGAATGTTTATCACAATCTAGGTTGAATAATAACTGACCCTATGATAAATACTTTACTTTGGAAACCATTAATGTTTTTTTCCCCTATTTTAAATTCCGGTCTTTACAATGTCGAGGTTGTTTTAAGTGGTGCAATTGAAAAAGCTTCCAGTGAATTCCAGTGTCCACGGTCAATTCCATCTGAGCTTTATTTCTTGAATCACCCGACAGAACGTGACCTGATGGGACGGAGGTCTGATAGATTCCATTCAGGCTTGATTGCTCATTCTCGGTAGCGGTGGAGTCTGAATTGAATCCGACTTAAAGAAAGATTTAGGACCTGAATTAAGTATTTAGATCTAAATTTGACAAACTCGTTTTGAGCAACTTGAATGTTTATTTTATTTTTTTTATTTGTATTTGTGAACCCTTGAAAATTTGAAAGGAAGTTTTCGACATCTGAATTTCTATAATTACATTAATAAAATTCAGACTTGATTTTCAAAGTTCAATATTTAACTGATATTAACTGATATTACAACAGGTATTCAAATTTAAACATTTAGTAGTCGGTAGTGGTCACATTTCAATTGCTTATAAAATTCAAATTATTATAGCCTTCCTTTGCTTCCATAGTAATTATATTTAAAGGGCCAGCCCACTCAAATTTTAGAAAATAATTTTGTCACAAACTAAAAGGGATCATTCCAAGCATATCGTTTTGTTTTTATCTGCTGAGATACACTAAAGGATACTATTACTATGTTATTATTGGCAGTACAGCTGCTTTTCAAGCAACTGGCCTTGTATAATTGTTGCATGAATGTTATAGTGCTTCCAGTACGATCGGTAATATATTGAAATATCTGTTCATTCAGTATTTATTCAGTTACTATATTTGTTTAGGGTCCAGCAGGGCCACCAGGGATGCAAGGATCGTCAGGGTTTCCAGGTGAGGGTCTTCCAGGGTCCAAGGTAAGTTCCAGAACAAGCTGGTTCACTACAACTAGTATGTGTCATTTTATTGATCCTTTATTTAAGACAATGGACAGCGAGAAACATTTCCAAAAACAATGCGTTTTCAAATATGATTGGTGTTTTAAAACCATAGAGGGAAAAAAGACCGGTTTTAAAGTTTTGTTTCATTCATGAATCGCACATGGTTGTATGATTTGAATCTTAAGATAAAACCGAGGTTTGATGTGTTATACTTCCTGTTCTCCTGACCCTCCCACTGTGTTTTCTTGCAGGGTGAAAGGGGGTATGAGGGTCCCAAGGGCGGCCGTGGACCTCCAGGAGTCGGGTACAAAGGTGATAAGGTACGGGTTAACTGTTAAACATGGTTTGGATTGCACACATGTCTACTGAAAACCTGCGATGCTGTAAAGGACGACCTGTCTAACCTCTCACCTTTCGAACCCTCAGGGAAACACAGGAGCCCCCGGGCTGCCAGGCTTGGTGGGGTTTCCTGGGGCAGGCATGCAAGGAGAAAAGGCAAGGCCAATGAAAATATTTCCTCCACCTGTTTATCATTTATTTGTGTAGCTACACTTTAAGTTCTGATGTTTCCCTTTGGCTGTAGGGGGACCTAGGGCCAGCTGGGCCTTCTGGTCCCAGAGGACCTCCTGGACTGGGTATAGTTGGACCAAAGGTCAGTAGCAGTTATGGGTAAAGAGTTGACACTGTGGCGTTTAAATTATTTAGAAGAATGAATAAAGTTAAACAGACATTAAGTAAGTTATCCATGTATTTGATATTCATTATGAAAGAAAATAAACACTATAACACATGACTTTGAAGCAAGACTGGGCAAGCACTTAAATAGATATACTTAGTTCTTTTACTATTTTGTGGCAAGTAGGATAGAGCGGGATTCCGACTCCGCTAGTCCATATCGATGTGTCCTTGGGCAAGACACTTAACCCCAAATTGCTCCCGTAAGCTGTTCCTGCGGTGTGTGAATGGGTATGAAGGGCTAGTTAGAGTCCTGAGATGGTGCCTTGCTCGGTAGTCCCTGCCATCAGTGTATGAATGTGTGTAAATGGGTGAATGATCACATGTAGTGTTAAAGCACTTTGAGTAGTCTCATATAGAAAAGCGCTATACAAGTACAAGTCTATCATTCATTCCCGATGAATATTGCACTTATGACCAAAGTATATATCGTGAGAATATCGTGAGAAAGTAAATTGGGATTTCAGACACAGAAAGCCTGATATAAAAGGCTTCTTCAGTTTAAGAGGTTACTATACAAAATAGTTATCATAATTCTGTGCTCTCGAGTGACATCACTAAAAATAGATCCAATGTGCAAAAAAAAGCAGTCATTTGATCGAACAGGTTAGAGGCTACACAAACCTGCAGCCAGTTTATCTGAATCACTTCATTTTGAGGTGAAACTGAAACCATAAGTGCGCCCAAGACGTCTGTTTTAGTCTCTCATTGCACCCTGAATCTGTCCGTTCCCTCGACTGAGTGTATGGAAGGTTTAAACCAGGCAGACAGTCTGCAAACTGTGATGGATGTGGACAGCATAGAATTCGAGTAGCCTAATAGTTTGGAATGATATTTTACACCAGCTTTGTACCTGGATTTCCTCACAGTCTCACAGTGGTTATTTTAATTTCCACGAAAGTTGTAAAAGTATGAGATTTACCTGACACCAACCATGAAGCGCTAAAAACACCTTTTTGAAGCTTTCCGTTGCTGGTCGTCTGATGTGATTTGTGTTGTTTCCCAGGGTGACCAGGGTTTCCCCGGAGAGCCCGGACCTCAGGGAGAGAGGGGTGTAGGTGAACCAGGAGCGAAGGTAAGACAACCAAAGTCCCCATTAAACAAAACATGTTCAGTAGTTCAGCCGGGTGGCACCCAGAAGTGTTGAGTTTGTGTGTTGTTCCAGGGGGAGCTAGGGCTTGATGGGGCTGCCGGGATACCTGGCATTCCTGGTGAGGACGGAGCTGGTGGGCCTAAGGTGAGTCACGGTCACATTTCTTAAAATTCAATCTGAATTGAGTCACGATCAGATGTTGAACCAATTACCAAACAGTTAGGTAATTGCTATATTTTGAAATGGGTAGTCATAAAAATACATAACAGAACCGTCACTTGAAGACAGTGAAGCTATGACATGGGCATTACTGTGTAACAAGATGAGTATTTGAAATGATATTGTTAATAAGATATGTATTATTTATTACATAGTTGTGTGAACACGTATGAATCAGCTTCCAGACTAACGAAGCAAAAGTCACCATAATTCGAAAACCTGCATCATTGTACCGAGAAGTTATCCTCTTGATATATTTCACCATAGAAGCATCAAGCTGATGTGCTGCTTGTTGTAAGCTAGCTAACCCCTTAGGAATCCTTCCTCTGAAGATGGTATCTTTAAGCCTATATCTGTGGTGGATGTGATGGTCAAAAATCAGGATGAATGTATAGCAGGCGGTGTGAACCAATCAGGACCAAGACTTTTAACTATTTACGATACTCAGAAATACAGTGCTGCAAGAAAAACCCGGAAATGAGTCAACATTTTGCATTAACAGTTTTTTCAAATGTGTTTTTGGTTAGATCCTTAAAATACAGTCTGTGTTTAACACAAGCTAGAGATTTTTTTTCGACCACATAAAATACATCAGTAAATAAAAATGTCAGTTGGTAACAAGTATCTAAATGAGATGACTAAACGTCATCACTTCAACACTAGTCCGCCTTTAGCTTAGTGGTGGTGACGTAAAGTCGTGACCATGGTGTAGTTTTAGAGTTAGCTTTTTACTTCTGGTGTTTGCATTTACACTTCAAAAATCATAAAAGTGGTGTTCATCTGTGAAGATTATCTTGCCAAACAAAAGCTGTAAGTATCATAAGTGTTTGTTTGCCACAGAAGTTATTTTCTGCAATCATCCAAAATCCAATGGAAAAATCCCATTGGGATTTTGTCGGGAACCAGTGTGATGCTAACTTCTGGGTTGGCCTACAAAAATACATCATCCCTGCAGCGCTCTGTAGCAGCTTGAAGTTAGGAGAGAAAACAGCAAATGAAACCGACCACATTAATTGGTGACCTTATTATGCACTACAAAGAAGGACTGGGTATGGTTTAAAAAACTACGATGCCAACATCAATACTAGTACCCTTGAAGTGATACAGATACCAATAGAGTGTACAGTACTTCATTCGGTACCAATCATGTTAACCCATCATGTTAACTGCGTGTCCCACTGGTTAGCAAATCACTGCCACTGCACAGCGCTCATCCAGCGCTTAATGCTGATAGCGAAGTCCACGTACGTACATTCACCACAGAAACGTAGCGCCTATCCTCCGGTTCCCCCCCCTCCCAGGTTAAACTGTTACCTCTGTCAGCACTGTTGCTGTTGTTAGCTCTGTTAACACCATTAACTGCGAACACCATTATCTGCTAACCGCCACCTCAGATATCTCTGTGTTCAGAGCTGTATGGGTTGAAGCAGCTACGATAGTGGGCCAATCACACGTGGCATTAAATCAAAGAATGATTGCAGTGATTGGCTGCGCTCAACACCATGCAAACAGTATTTCTTTTTCTAGTTCTTTTTTCTAGAGTACAAACAGGATAGATTGCATGTATTGTTTGACTGGAGAAGTGTGGATATTACTTGATACTGGGTTATCTCAGGTGATACCTTAAAGGTATTGCAAACTGATACCCAGCCCTATAGGAGTGAACATAAATTAACCCCTCTTTGCATTACGTGTCCACCTCAGCATCTTGTTTCAACAGGAATGACTATATCAAGGAAGTAAAGAAGCAATTTCATGGTGTCTCTAAAGAGTAACTACACCACTCACAAGCGTCACACGCTAGAAATGTTTGTTTGATCTGCTATTTGATCTAGGGAGAGATGGGGTTGCCAGGTCTGCGAGGCCTAGAGGGAGCACCGGGGAAAGGCATCCCTGGAGAAAAGGTAATCAGCCACAGTGCAGCTGCTCCCCAAGTAAATTTCCAATCTCTTAGAGGATATCCCAATTTCCAAGTTTGTTCAGCATTTCTGTTTAATCAGCCCTTGCATGTGGGTTCTTTCAAACATGACAGTTGTAAAAACTAGGACACATGCGTAAATAGCAACTAAGAATACAAAGTGGTTGTTGTACATATTTACATACCTGTACTGTCAAAGTCTTCATTCACTCAGTCATATACATGCATATTTGACAATCTGGATTATTGTATTAAGTTGTATTTAACTGAAATGTAACACGTCATGTGTATGCGTTTCTCCTCAGGGAGACAGAGGTGACCGTGGACCTAGGGGACTTTCAGGGTCATCAGGCCCTGTTGGACCTGCTGGAGCTAAGGTATGTTGAATAGGTTACTATAAGAAGAAGGTTCCCTTTAAGGGAAATTAAATTCTTTCACTCCAAGTTCTTATTTTACACATACACATCAGCCGTGGTCTGCCCACCGAGCAGTTAGGGGTTCGGTATGTTGCTCAAGGAAATGGAACTGGCTACTAGTGAACACTTTGTTCTTGGTCCATGCTGGACTTGTACTGGCCACCCTCCAATTCCCAAGCCAAGTCCCAACAGACTGAGGTGCGGCCGCCACAGGTTCATTTGTTCACACAACTGCTCTTGTACGTAGGTGAGAAATCCAACACTGGAGAGGTTAAGCTCTCACAGCTTTTCCAAAAACAGAGCAGTTAAAGATCAGGACGTGTTTAATGGTTTGATGGTTAATTTAGGGTCTTGGTTCAAGAGGTTTGGAACTCTAAAGAGTAATTTAAGGGTAGTCCCACATGACAGATGGAAACTTCCACAATCAAGTTGAAGTGCATAGACTAAGGGTGGCCAAACTTTTTTGATTGAGGGCTATATACAGAAAAATCGAAGGGGTCATGGGCCAAATAGTACATGCATAGTTTTCAACCAGTTGCAAGAAAAATGGTGGTCTTAGACCAGAAAACCCCATATGCCATAAAAAATGAATTCAATGTCATAATCTACTATGCGACACTACTTAACAGTTTAAGGTTTCACATTACAGTAGTTTATTGGTGTGCCCATATATTACAAAAAGTACTTCTGTTTCTGCTCTGTTTAAATTCCATTACAATGAATTCAATACTTTTAAACTCTAATACCCAAGTGCCCCTTAAAATATGATTATGTTATGTTTAAATCTGTAAATAAGTTAAGTTAAAAGAGCAGTCATTGAAAAATATTGTTTTTGTTAATGGTCTAAGGGCCCGCTTAAAATATTACGATGCAAATGTGTTATATGAATCAATAAGTCTAATGTTAAGATGTAACAGGTAGAACAGAATTTTAATAATGAACTCTGGCCAAAATGTCCACCTGTTAGCAGTTGCTAATGCAAAATATTGCTGAAGTGAAGTTAACCTGTACTGATAAGGAAGCATCCTTATTTAAGCTCTAGAGAGCAACGTGACAAATATTTGCTTTGCTTTCATGGTCTTCTTGACACAAGCTTATGTGCTGGCAGCTTAACGTCATCTCACTAACATTTTCGTTCAGGGAGAGCCGGGGAGTCCGGGACTGGTGGGCCTACCTGGAACTGCTGGGCATGGCTTACCAGGATCAAAGGTAATGACACCTAGTAAATCAGTAAACGCGAACACACACATACATGAAACAGACACCCTGACTAAAGAGTTTAGTTCAGTGATGTTGAGTGACGATTGACATTAGAACGAGTCCGACAAGGCAAGAAACCCCAGCCGTCAGACAGTGAAGAGCAAATAGATCTATAACCAAACTCGTTTGGAAGAGAAGTGAGCACAAATGTAAAATGATTACTCCCTCAGTCTACTGTAAATGTCTATTTACACAGCACACAGCACACTGCACCCACTTCCTGTTCCACCTTGTGTGCTCACTGTCATTGTGTGTACACCCTTTTGCTATAAAATGAAGGATTATAAACAACGTTTTGGATGTGCTCCAAATTAATGGAAAGTAACGTTCCTGCCCTTACTTTGTTGAGCAATGTCAACGATTATGTTGCCAAGAAAAAAGTAATCAATACTGCAACTACAATAAGACCTATATGGTTAAAAAAAACAAAAAAAACATGGCATGTACACAGTTAAACATGCATGGTGCACCTGTACAATGGTGGACTATGTTGCAGACTGATGACCAAGGTTGTCTGGGTCATCTCTGTGCACAACTGTTGCAGCAAAGTTACAACTTTTTTTTACCTGCTTAATCTCACCTTTGAATTTCATGTTTACCTATTACACTCAAGGCAATGTTAACCCTCAATTTATTCAGCAGGAGACAGGTGTATTAAGGTATTTTTGGTAAAAAAAAATCTAGAAAATGCATAATAGGGTGCTGCAGGAATGAATTCTAAAACTCGGGAAATGAACGTTTGTGCTCTGGTTCCTTTGTCTAAAATTCACATTTTTCTTTTTTTGGTTAGATGCCTGAAATGTGGTCTGTGGTTAACACAAGCTGAACAGATTTAAACTTTTTGTTCTACGATAGATAATACATCAGTAAATACCCCTCTGGTGAATTTTGAATCTTTGACATGTCTTTACAAAGGCGGTTGCTAAAAAGTGTAACATGAAGTCATGTGACTGTGTTGTAGTTTGTTCATAGCCTAATGTTAGCATTTTACTACTGGAGATTAAATTAACACTTCAAAAATCATAACAGTGATGATCATTTATGACGATTATCTTACTGAACAAAATATGTCAGTATCATAAACGTTTGTTGCCACGGAGCTCTGCAATAATCCCAAAGCCAATGGAAAAATTCCATTGGCTTTTTGTCGAGGGAACTAAAGCCATATAAAGCCATACATATATTTCCATTTCAAAAAGACCACCATATATATTGTGTGTGTAGAATAACAATCTGTAAAACTAGAAGCTATAGAAGTAAAGTAAATGTAACATAACCTATTTACATAAATGTCTTATCCGTTTACCACAACTTTGTTTGTTTTTCTTCTGGTACATCTGTAGGGGGTCTATACAGTAAATGTATAAATTGTATTGCGTACATATTATGAGCTTTAATTGTGAATTTGTCCAAATAACAGGGAGATCCTGGTCCCGTAGGACCAGCTGGACATGTTGGAGAACCTGGAGTAGGAATTATTGGGCCGACGGTAACACTAGCACACGATATGTTCACCCTATCAATATATCACACCACACTGCTTTACCCAATCACTTTGAGAAAGTGGTGTGTGAAGTCTTCACATTACAGTTTGTCTGCAATAAAAACACCTCCAGTTCAATCGTTTTTTTATGCTAATTTTTAGATACAACAGTATTTCCTAACTGTTTGTTACTCTCAGTATCTGCTGTTCTCCTGTTCCTCTATCAGGGTAACAAAGGAAATACTGGACCAGTCGGGCCACCAGGAATGAAGGGAGATGGCTTCCCAGGACCACAGGTGAGAGGAAAAAGTCATCCAAAATGAGGAGAATTATGCCCATATGTAATGCAAGAAATCAGGCTGTTCTCATTCACTGTTTGTATTAAAAACAGGTGAAGAGGTGGATGGGTCAAAAAAACACAGGAGAGCGCTGGTCAACCTAAAACATAGTTGCGTGTTTCGTAACTTATGTATGTGATATTAGTTAATACTCGCTTGTGCTGCTTGATATTCATATTAGAACTCACAACAAATGCAAAATAACTTTACGTAAGATATCATAAGAACTGTTGTATTAGGATATGTAAAAGAGACACAGGTTTGTAAATGAACATTTTTTTCCGTGACCATTAGGGGCTGCTTGGCTTACCAGGAGTGCGAGGAGAGATGGGACATGAAGGGAAAGGACTACCTGGACCTAAGGTGAAGCACAAGTATTACTTCATGAATTCATGAAATGGCGGAGAGTCGTTAGAGGGACATTTGCTGAGGCTCATGGGAATTGTAGTGTCATTAAACATACCAGAGGGAGAAAATAGTTCACAAATAATTTTGAAGTATTTCTACACTTTAACCGTAGCATTCTATAATCCTGAAGATGATTAATGTAGATTTTCACTGCTGAATATCAGCTTCAACATCAAACAAGCAAAAATCCTCATGAATGTGGATATGGTTGTGAAATATATAGCAGTCCATGTGGTTTTCAATTGGAACAGAGACTGTTGACCTGTGTTTAGTGTTGGTGATATGGAAAAGGACAATGGAGTGGACCTGGAACAAACAAAATGGCGTATAAGATGCTGTATAAGATGGATAGGCAGTGGAAAGTATTTTTAGTCCAAGTTTGTTTTGTCTGTGTGTCAGGGTGACAGAGGCTTGTCGGGCATGCCAGGGCCATCAGGTCCTCCCGGGATTGGACTTTATGGACCAAAGGTCAGTGTGTGTGTATCTACAGTATAAAGGGGGAGTTAAACAAGTCAATTTCTATTGTTCTTATAAACCATTTCCTCTATATATCATAATATTAGCCTAATAACTTGACAAATGCTGTGATGCATTGTATTCCCAGGGCTCTACAGGGCAGCCTGGTCCACCAGGTGTGCTAGGGCCTCCTGGAGAGGGCATCCAGGGACCGAAGGTAGGCAATAAAAACACTTGACTGGTATGCTGTACTTCAAGAAAATGGGATCACAAATGTGCTCCAACTGTATCATGTTGTTCCCCAAGAATAGGATGGAGCTGAGCATGTCTGTCCATTATCTTGTCTTGCAAGGATGACCATTGTCTCATCTTGAGTCGTAAGCCTGTGCTGTCACATCAAATAAATCCATCTGTGGTGTTTCACTCAATGGACAGGGCTTCAAGATACGTCTATATGCTGATGATACACTTGTGGTGCTTACCAATTCATCCATCTTTATTCTTAGGGAGAACCTGGGTTTCAGGGGCCAATGGGCCCTCGGGGACCACCAGGGGATGGCCTTCCAGGAGGGAAGGTACTTACAATATAGCCACTGCATGTGCCAGTGGTTGCATTACCTGTGACATATTGCCTCTGATTACCAGTGCTTCAAATTTGCTGTAATAAAGAGTGCATTCTCACACACTCACTCACTCACTCACTCACTCACACACAGGGTGACAGAGGCAATCCTGGAGACCGGGGAAAGAAAGGAGACGGTGGAGACTATGGAGGACCTGGATCTACTGGACCGATGGTAACACAGCATGTCCCATCTTGCTTCATGGTTTAATAACAATCTCATAAGTTGTTCCTCAAAAGGTCTGTGATGATACCAGTTCAATGTGAATGTTTTGTTTTCCAGCTATGATTTGTTCTGGGTCACAGTTTCTTTTCCTTCTCGTAGGCAATGCTGTCCTCTTTATTTAATGTAAAATAGAACCTATAAAGGAAGGTCCTGGTAGCAATTTTTGTTGTTGTTAATTTCCATGTTGGGAAACATGTATCAAACATATGCTCCAATGAGCGTTTTCAGGCTGATGCCATCATCAATTTATCATCATAAGGATCAACTGGTCCTAAACTGATTGTCAATTAAGTCCTGTTCTTAAAATCCCTGTTTGTAGGATTTGAACATTTCTGACCTTTGCAACACCTCGTGGTAGTATCCAAAAGGCAGAAAGTAACAAATGCCGCTAAAAAGGAGATCAAATCAGTTGCTGTTATAATTGTCCTGTACTTATGTTACATGGAAAACATTGTATTTCCAGAGATTGGGTTTCCGTCTTATAAATACTGTAACATTCTTATTGTAAATACAAATAACAATCCCATATTTCCGGAAACTCCAATGTAGCTGGTTTGGCTAAAAGCCCCAAAATAACTCTGGTCTTGTATACATCTAGTGTCTCAGAGTAAGACATTGGTCCTAACAGGCCAAGATATATTTAGTCTGCATGTTAATATTATATATAAAAGTATTATATTATAATCCATACAAATGGCTTGCCAGTGTTTGCAAATGCCAGCTGAATGCAAATGGTTTATTGGTAAATATCACTGATTTATGTCATTTATTAATTTTAGCATCATATTATTGCATAGAAATATGACCATTCACTCTTGGATTTATATAAATCAATCAACTTGACTTGTCAAGACATAAATGATTGACTGGATACCTCAGGTACCTTTTTTTTTTACTCCTTGTAAATACGTTTCTATGCTTGGCTGAAGTGGAAAAGTTTGTGTAAAGTGTGTCTTAAGGAAGCACAAATGCACACACACACCGTTATGTTGTTATTGTACGTGGGCTTTGGCAGGCCGCTGCTGTCCCCTCTCCCCTGTACAGGCACTGAATCTTTTATTGGTATGGAGTACTCGAGTACCTACTTTCACCCCTGAATTACAGGAGAAGTCCACGTAGAAAAGATGTCATGATGGTGGATTGGTCAAACAAACACACACAGGACTTACACCTATGAGTTCAGGTCCTGTGTGAAACAAAAAGTAGCCTTTGACTTATTTTAATGGTAAATAATTTACTGGTCAATAATGTAACAAACATATCGATTTGAAGCCACCATGATGTTTTACTAAACCTAACCAAGTATTGTTTTTGCCTAAACAAAAGCAAGTAGTTTAGTTGTGTTTTGATTTAGCCTACAATGTTAAACACGTTTAACACTGCGACTGTAATGCGTAAGAAAATGTTTCCCTTGACAATGCAGTTTACTTCCTCATGTGTGGTTAATTTTACAGGGGAGAACTGGAGAAAAGGGAGAACCAGGACTCGCAGTGAGTAAAGTGACTGGCACAAACGACAGTTTTATATCTTGACATTAAAATGTAAAGCCTATTTTTTTTTTCACATTTGTTTTCTGTACACAGAGAGAAGAGGTCATCAGGATTATAAGAGAAATATGTGGTAAATTACACATTTTATCATGTTTTTCATCAGTTTAATCCTCAGTCAATCTTTTCATCTTGCTTAGTTCGGTGCTATTTTGTCTCGTAAATGTGTGTGTAGGATTTAGTGGCATCTAGCGGGGAATACTTTGCCTACAATGTATAAACGTAAAGGCTCTCTCTAGAGCCAGTATTTTGTTTGCCCAGTCTGGGCTTCTGTAATAGATAGTATGCAAAGTTTTTATTTTGCAATGGTTCATGTTTTTGTATCCACAATGCAGTTTTTTTGGTATTCTAACTTATCTTTGACATTTGTTGCCCAGGCTGTGGTCTCAAATGCAGAGAAAGCCCTCTGGAACTGGTGTTTGTGATAGACAGCTCTGAGAGTGTGGGACCAGAAAACTTTGAGTTGGTGAAGGACTTTGTGAACGCTCTTATCGACCGCGTGACGGTGAGCCGAGAAGCCAGTCGGATTGGTGTGGTGCTCTACAGCCATGTGGACATGGTGGTAGTCAGTTTGCAGCAGCAGTCCAACCAGGACGACGTCAAGGCTGCCGTCCGGAAGATGCCTTACCTCGGTGAGGGTACCTTCACGGGCAGCGCCATCCATCGAGCCAACCAGCTTTTCCGGGCCTCGCGGCCCGGTGTGAGGAAGGTGGCCGTGGTTTTGACAGATGGGCAGGCCGACCCCCGTGATGTCATGCAGTTTGAAGAAACGGCTACGGACGCCCACGCGGAGGGGATCGAGATGTTTGTAATAGGAGTTGTGAACAAGACCGACCCTCTATATGAAGAGTTCCAGGCTCAGATGGATGTTATGGCCTCTGAACCTGATGAAGAGCATGTCTACCTCATAGATGATTTCAATGCACTTCCCAGTAAGCAATCAATGTCATCTCAAACAACAATCACACTGTTTACGATTGGCAAAATTGGCATGCTGACACATTGATCAAAGAATTCATCCATACAGCATTGGTTTTCTATAACATGCTGTTAACCCCCTTAAACCTAATCGAGGTTTGCCCCCCTTCTCAGACTTAGAACACACAGACATCACCCACATGGCTGTAATCTGCAATGTAGTCTTTCTAGTGCTTTTAGTTACCTCAAAACTTTTGATTTTGCATTGTTTTCTTCAAATTCAAATGAAATTGTTTCTAGCAGTAATCCAGTGATAGTGTATCCTGTGCAAACAATTTTGCTTGCAGCTAATGGAGCATGAGTTTCAAAGCAGGGATATGGTAAGATAACTGCTGTCTCACTCACAGGAAAGTATGATAGAAACTGTAGTACCAAAAACTCAGAAAATGTTAAATGCCAGACAGAACAAAAAAGAAGGAATGACAAACTCCTTGACCATTTTAAGGTCAATCCCAGGTTTTGCTAGTCCATGTCGATGTGTCCTTGGGCAAGACACTTAAGCCCATATTGCTGTGCCTGGTGGTGGTTAGATTGTCTTGATGGCCAGGTGGCATGGTAGCTATCAGTGTATGAATTTGTATAAATGGGTAAATGACATGTAGTGCAAAGCACTGCACAAGTACAAGTCCATTTGTCCATTATGTTTATAGTGTGCATAGTATGCATATATAATGTGCATATATAATATGCATGTGAATGGTAAATAAAGTGCTTTTACACTACATGTCTGTCACCCAGTAACACCCATCATATCCTGTGATAAGTACAACCTGTAACGGTGTAACGGTTAATTTTGAAATTGCATTGTTTGTTTTGGTACAGCTCTGGAAGGCAAAATACTGAATCGGATTTGTGAGCAGGATGACAGAATGGCATTTCTACCAAACTCCATCTTTCCACTTGTGGAAATCCACCCAGAGGCTCCAGTAGACGGCCGCTTCAAAGAGTTCCCAGTTGAGGAAAACATCCAAGTAATGCTGCTTTTATCTTGTTTGGAAAAATGATACTTGAAAATACTGTTGACCTCAGTCATAACAGAAGTTATCTCGAGACACTTTCCATGCAAAGCAGTCTACACTGTACTCTGGCTTTTGGGTGGCAACCATCTGCTACTGGTTGGCTTGAGAGAGAGACAGGGAGACAGGAACAACAATGATAGCACAACAGCTATAATAATAATATGAATAAGACTAATCCATATAATAGTAGCGGTGACTATTATAAAAATAGCAATAATATCAGAAATGACTACTACTACTTTTAACAGTAGCAGTGGATATAATATAATGATAATAGCAGTAATTATAAAAGAAATATGACAATGATATGATAATAGTGATAGTGGCAGTGGTAGTTAACCGGGGCCGCGGCAGCAGGAGCAATCCCGATCCAGGCGTACATAGATCCATGGAAACCTGCGAATGTGACAAAGCACCATCCACCTTGTTTTGAAGAAACAGTTTCCGTGAATGCTGTGATGTAAAAATGTGAAATTCGCACCATTCGCATAAGTTGAAATTTTTTAACTCGGGCAAAAATTTGGGTGACGCTGTGTCGCAAAAGCCTATCAGAGATGCTCCTCCTGTCATCACTGACGTCCTGCTGTTGTTGAATCATGAAAAAAATTCCAAAATAAAGTACACATCAATTATATTGAAATTTAACCAGATGGATTATAAGTAATACATAGAAATACATAAATAAATGTTCTTCTCTCATTTCAAGTAAAATAAGGGCTCCATCCAAAAATAAAATACACAAAAAATAATTTTTGAAAAACTTGCATCTTAAAAGAAAGTGCTTGATTTTAGAAAAATGAATGAAAATGAAAGAGTGGTGGTGGAGTGAACTTTTCTCTTCTCTTTTGTTAAATCCATTTCACATCATAATTTTTCTTTTTAGAGCACGCCGTAATAAACTGCTTCTCTGACTTACTTCTCCCACTTCTCTCTCTCTCTCTCGCCCCGTCTCTCCCGTGTCTGTGTGCAAATCTCACTCGGCTCACGATGCGTTTCAGAATACACACACTCGATTGGCTGAGTAGCATCACGTGAGATGATTTACAACGCATGTAATTGGTCGGTGTATTTCCTGGACTGCTGACCGAGTGCCGTAAAAAAGCTGCACGGGTTAAAATAGAAGCGCTGTATAATTCTCAATTATCCATCAGTTGGGTCGCCTGGGTCCAGATCCGGACCGGGGTCCGCCTATTAGTGACCCCTGGCCTAGTTCTGACAGAGGTTGATGCCCAGAAACGTCCCAAACGTCGATCGATCAGTGCATCTCGGCTCCACCAATGCATGTGTACAACATCGTTTGGCTTTTTTGCATTTATAATTCAGGCTTTTATTTATTGAAATATGATGTTAGACTCCAAAAGTTATCCCTGCCCCTCACCTCCGCGGCCAATAGTGATACTCACGGTCTCGGATGAGGCAAGTAATGGCAAAGAGGAGGGGGCATGTTCACCCAGATGCTTTTATAGTTGCGAGGCAAGCCCACCAATGTCAGTCACATGACTCTGTGGATATAAAATCTTGAGGATCAGTAGAAGGATGGCATCATTCAAGGTACAGAGCGTGAGTGACTGATTTTTCCAAGCATTCACCAAAAATGTCACAGCAATTGAGCCATTCTGTCTTTCAAACAAGGCTCTGCAAGTTGCTTTTTCTTGTTTGCGTGGCTGCATAGAAGACTGCATTGAATATAACTCTGTCATGTAAAAGTATGTCTGATCTGAGATTCTCTACTTCCCAGCTTGAACTCCCAGTGGAGACAGTAACCGCCCTGACTCCACAGTCCCATGAGTCAGGTAGGGTCGACAAGAACCTGGTTGATACCGAACTGTTGGTGGAGCCCTGGGACGAGCTGCCCGACATCACGTTCACCTCTCCCGGTGGCAGAGGGCAGCAGGACCCTGGGCTGACCTCCGTGGTGGGTCCTCAGACTCCGGCTGGCCAGCTACATGAGGCTGAGATCAAACAGGCTCCGGTCAGCCCTCCTCCTCCTCCACCCCTGACGGACTCATCGCTGCCAGGTAAACAAGCAGAGCGGCGACGGATACAGCCTTTGAAAAGTGTCTATTATAATATTATTTCTGATAAGTTTATTGCCTACTAAAGACACATGACAAAAAAGATGGTGTCATCAGAAATGAAATCTTGAGTTGTGCAACACATCATGAGGGTGCTTATCACATGGACCTCCCTGTCTCTTATGAGTTCCTTTGGTTGTTGTTTGGTTAGATGAACAGTAACAATAATGTTGAGACCAAAGTTACAGGGCCATGCTAGAGGAGGCCTTTTTTTCTTATTTTTAATGTTTTCTTATGTTTAAGTTTTAGGGATACCATGTCTGTATAGTCTTGTATAATTATTTGTAAATTATGAGAACAGATTCATTCAGTGGTGGAATGTACCAAGTTCAATGTTTTGATATTTGTATTTTCTTGGAGTATTATATGCTTCTTTATACTTCTATTCCACTAGATTTTAGAGGGATATTTTGTAACTTTTACTCCACTACACACATTTCATAGTTCGGTTTAAATTACTAGTTATTTTGTTTATTTAGATTGAACACACAAAGATAAACTTCATCAATTTAAAAATGTGTTTTTCTAGATCGAACTACAATTTGTGAAGAAATTATGAGTTCATCTAAATTAGGAACAAATGTAAAATATCCTTACACATCAATAATAATTATAGAATATATAATATAAAATATCGCTCAAGGGAGTACTTCTACTTTTTGTACTAGAATCATATTTCATTGATAATACGCCTGTATTTTTTATACTGTAGTATTTCTACTTTTGCTCAAAGCCACAATGAGCAGGATTTTCCTGAAAAACAATGTATTGACTCATATAAAAATAATCCTTCTCAATCATCACGTCTGATCCACTAGAAGTGTGTGATGGTGTCTGCAGCCACCGCCCTCCAACTGTATTTTCATATGTTGTGTTCAAGACCTTCCCCGGCTTTAACCTATAAAAATGAAGCCACCAGTGCCAGATCGTAAGCAATCATCCAAGATGAAGCTACCACAATGGTGAAAAAAATGCAAATATAAAGCCAACCAGACAAAGCTTATAAGTGAATCTGTGGTTGGCTTTCGCCCGCTGACAAGCACCCTAACACTAACCGCAGTCAGGGGGCGTGGCTTCTGGTATTGTTGAGCCGGGAAGGAGGGGCCAACTTTGAATTGACCGACAAGTCCTACTCATTGTGCCTTTAAGTAAAAGATGTCAATACTTCACTTTGAATAGATCTGAGCTTCACATTTTGGAATGGAAAGGGAATGAAGTAACAAGTAAAGAGTCCACTCAGATTCATACAGGTTAAAACCAGATTGTTTGAATTTTATCTCAGGCCCTAATCAGACCTGACATGAACATTTGCTTGTGTGATTAAATTACAAGTGGAGAGTTCAGGAAAGTACAGGTGTGCCTTTGTATTCTATGAGAAACCACAGTATTAATGTTAACATATAAATCAGACAATGCACAGGCACTTCGGTCTTGGCCGGTCTTCCTCAAGACTGAACTGCAGAGTAAAAATGCGGTCGATTCCGATACGAGGCCGAGACCTTCAAAAAGACCGATCTCGACGACTACAACGCTGGTCTGTCCCCTCAAGGCAAACTAATAAATTGGCAAAATTGGAAGTGTGCGTTTAGCACGACAGACTTCCCGAACACAGTTGGGCACTTTGATTTGCATTGCTGCCTTCGGCCGTTGCAAACAACGATTTGGTCTTTGCAGAGCGGGGAAGTGAGATCCGAACACAAGTGGTCACTGGAGATGCATTCTATTGCCAGGTCCACTTGTGGTCGGATCACCCAAGACGCCAATGAATGCCAGGTCTAAACAGGGCCTCAGTCGGGATGTGTCATGTAGCAGTTTATTCTGATGACCTGCTACATGTATGTTGAAACTGTAACATGCAGTGAGTTATTGCACCCTTCTTATCTTTTCAGTTGAGGGGTGCAGTCAGCCTCTGGACCCAGGTCCCTGTCGACAGTACGTGGTCAAGTGGTACTACGACCCCGAGGCCAACGCCTGCGCTCAGTTCTGGTTCGGAAGTTGTCAGGGCAACGCGAACAACTTTGAGACTGAAGCCAGCTGCAGGAGTTCCTGTGTCTACACGTAACAAGCTGTGCTCGGAGAAAAGGGTGCATGCAAAGCGAACATGCTCCATCACCGTCGCCGAGGGACGGAACAGACTGGTGCTTTGTGGACTGCTGCAGGTCAAGGACGTCATGGAGATCAGGCTTGGACCTCCTTACTGTCTCTCAGGCTACGTTCACACTGCAGGTGCTCCTGCTCAATTTTTAACTGCTGCACATGTACTAGCCGTCTGGTCATTTTGGAAAACTACATATATCTGCTCTGGGATTTATACCCAAATATAAAACTACAAACCAATATGCGCTGACAGGGGAATCAACAAGACTGGGTTCAACACGCCATCCCTGATGCAAATCATTTTATTGTGCCTTTCTTTCGGTTGTTGTCTATACACTCAGACAGCGATCCTGTGTCAACCGGTTCAGTTTTTCAGCTCTGAACATGTTCACTTGAAAGTTCTTAATCGCAATCCACTACCCTCAAGTCCTTCAGTACCATGATTAAAACTTGATATAATATGAAATAAAACACAAGGCGAGTTACACAAAATACTGTAATCACACACATTACATTACATTACAGTCATTTAGCAGACGATTTTATCCAAAGCGACTTACAATTCAAATTCTATCACACCGTAGGCACCGCTACGGGAGCTAGTTAGTTAAAAAAAATCCTAGATAATGACATAATATTGTGAAAAAGATAATAAAACGAACCATTCAGCTATGTATCATATAATGGGGGCAATGAACATTTTCTGTGCATTAACATTTTTAGAATATGTTGTGCATCAGAGGGTTAAACAGCATCTCTGAAAGTGCAGCTCTTTCAAAGTGTTGTTGTGCTTATCCTTACCGGTGTGACCAGGATTTCAAGTTAAACAAGGAAACAGGTGGGGGGTGGGGGGGGAGAGAGGGAGAGTTCAGCTAAAGAATAGCAGAGCCTCAACTGACAACAGGGTTTCACATCTCAGTGAGTGTACAATGAATGCAAAACCGTTTATTCAAACTCTGCATCCCAATCAGCACATTCCATCTACTCCATGCAGCTTGGCAGGACTCACAGCTGTGGACAAACAGACTAAAGCTGTTTCTGTCGGTAACTATGGCAAATTATTTCTCAGTTATTGACAGTTGTGTCTAAATCTGGTTAGTTAAATTATATGTGCCAGTAGGATTTATGTCATGACAATATGACGATGAAAAGAGCACAGGGCAGAACATCAGAATTGAGGAACTTTCACCTGCAATGTGAATATAGTTACCATGTATATTGTTGTTACAGATGTAGTTTATGGACCTGACGGGTATAAAACACTTTCTATTTCCTTTTAGGGTATTTAATTCTGGGATTCGTCTTGCTATTGTTTTTGTGGGTCACTGTTTTCAGGTGTTTCTTTAAGAGTTGTCTACAAAACAGCAGTGCCTTTAAGGGCATGTTGATACCTAAGCACACTGTGTATTCTTAAAGGGATGGATTGGGTGTTTTTAAGTGGGCTCGTATGAGGTACTTATCCATAATCAATGTATTGCCTACAGTAGAGGGACATCGGCACGCCCCCATTTTGGAGAAACGGAAAGGATGGGATGCAAAGCAATATACTGGTGTGGACGAGGCCAGCAAAATGCTCACCGAATAAAAACCTTAATATCAGTTCATGTATACATATGCTCTATTAAAAATATTTTCACTGTTTTTTTTTCCTTTCGGATGGGCAACTGAACTGAAAGAGAAAGTTATCTATGCTCTTTTCAAAGCCAAGTTTCACTTTGAGTTCAGTTCCCCATCTGGTATTTAAAATATAGCGCATACTTAAACTGACATTGATTTTGGTGATCCTTTCTTTTAGGTATACAAAATACATTCCACACCAGTATATTGCTTTGCTCCTCTGCCAGTATTCCTGTCCAATTCTCCATTCTGGGGGCATGGCGACACTCTGACTATGGATAAGTACCTCATACAACCCCACTTAAAAACACCCAAACTATCCCTTTAACAATTAAGGTATACTCACATGTTGTAGCTACTTCAATATTGCTTTCTCAAGCTGTAGTTGTTTTAGTTCATCTTAAGAAAACTCTTTTAACCTCTATTAGGATGAATATTTTATGGACAGATACATTTGACTGTAAAATATACTGTTTTATTGTTTAACACTGTTAAAATGCCAGAAGGAATAGTAAAGTTAGAACACGGTAGTTCAACAAAATAAACCTTTTTTTCAATAAATAAAATATAATTTCTTAAAGATTGTCCATTTTTATAACCCTTTCAAAAGTGCACACAGAGCAACACACATATGGCATTTGACATTGAGTACACAACAGAGATGCTCACAAGTCATTTTTTGGAAGTCCAAGTCATGACTCAAGTCTTTGTTGAGCAAGATTCCAAATCAGGTCTCAAATCTTTGGTCCATTGACTAAAAGCTAGAGTCCAAGTGAAGTCTCTCAGCTGGTTGCTTCATATTTATTGTACAAGCCAGTATGCACCAATATTGTATTTAATAATAATGCTTTGTAGTTTTGTCAAGATTGTCAGGTTTTCAGCCCTGCCAGATGGTACCAGTGAGATGAGATCATAACTGTTTACTACTGATATATGTGCATTTGACAGCAAATTATTTTGGTGGCCAGTATACACAAAACTACTGCTTTGTATGCAGTAGCATACCATAGCACCATTTTAATGATCAATTTCCATTGGCATTTATCCCATCTTTTCTTTATCAATACAACTTGTTTTTTTTTTTGATGTTATTTTTTAATGTCAGCTATTTAGATCAGTAGGTATTTTCACTGCATGGCTAGATATACCCCACACCCCATCTGTCACAAAGTTAATGTGGTTTACCCTTGTTGCTGCCAAACTTCACAACAAGCTTCTTTTTAGCAACTTCAGTACATAATATACACAGATGTTTTCCCAGAGAAAGGCAAGCTTCTAGAAAAACGGTACAAGTTTGTAGCACGGTCATAAAAGACAAATACAAGGAAGACAGATTGAAGGCCCGCATCATGTTAAAATTAGATTATTCCTTACATTTCTTATTAAATACAAAGTAACAGCTAAGTAAAACAGACCCACTCACACCCCCTAACATCAACACTGTTTTCACAGATTCAGACCATCATCAGGAATACTTGGAGGTGCAGGTGGAGGGAATCAACTATAAACCTGAAAAGTCTTGAATTAAAAAGTTATGGTTAGGGAGATCTTAATATATAATGGTGAGTAAATTAAGTTTGTCTCTGAAACCTGCTGAGACCCTCAAGTCCTTCTATAATTAGTGCAGAGGTTGTTGTGCACATTAACATTTCATGTGGAGTTAGTTGTGGTCTTGAATTCAGTTTTTTCATCCGGATTAAATCTGTATTTGTATCCATACGGCCGCAGATGGTGCGTCAGGTACTCCAAAACATACATCTCGACAGCGTGAATGTAGTGAAAGGACACGACAAAATCTGAGCAGCAGCCTGGACCCTGGAGAGAAAAAGAGAGAGAACCACAATAGAGTTTAGCACAGTTACGATTCAGACTGTGTGCTTAAACAGCAGGAAGCCAAAGACGTCTCCGCAGGTGTGAATGTTGAATACCTTAAACTTCCATCCACTACACTCTAGTATATTTACAATGTAGTAATAACAGCAGTCACTCCTACTTTAGGTCCAGTATTCCCTTAGTGCTACCTGTTTGGTGAACCTGTCTCATGGACAGTGACGTAGAGGTACAGTGCCTTGCAAAAGTATTCACCCCCATGGCTGTTTTTCCTATTTGTTACATTACAACCTTGAAGTAAATTTGATTTTTATTTGGATTTCATGTAATGGACATGCACAAAATGGTCAAAATTGGTGAAGTGAAATGATTAAAAAAAACATGTTTCCAAAAATAGAAAAGGGGAGTATGCTATGAGGCCTCTCAATAACATCTGGTGCTACCAAATACTGTGAGAAGTCAAGATAATTAGATAATTATAGTCCAATGAAGTCCATCAAGTGTGCAAGCCAGGGGCGTTTCTAGGATTGAAAGAAAGGGGGGGGCTTAGCCCCAAGGGGAGAGGCATGTTTTGCACGCATGGCAATTTTTTTTGGGGCCCATTTGGGGCCGTGGATATCCATTGTTTCAGACAGTTCATAGATTGGTTCAATCAGAAAGAGTGTGATGTTGCTCTGTAGTTTTGCTTGCATTCAGTATATGATAACATAAGAGACAGAATTTCAGGGTCATAGTGAAATTTGACAACACAAATATGAACTTTTCTCAAATAAAGAGAGAAATAATTTTCCTACTTGTAAAGGAAAGACGGATAAACTAGCTTTCATATCCGCATCACTCCCAAATCCTAATTCTTAAAGGGACCGCACACAATGGATGGAGAATGGACCTGACAGTGTCAACTTTATATCGTTAAGTATGATGATAGGCTGTTGGATTGTAATTTGAAGGGGGAGAAAACATACAAACCAGAATGCACGCACATGTGTAGCATGTTAGAGTTATAAATAACTTGTCCATGTGAGAAACAATAGTTTAATTTAATGACATCACCAAAAAAAATTAAAAATGTATCTATTTTTTTTAAATCCAATAATGCCAAATTATTTGGGGGGGCTGAAGAACATTTTAGGGGGGCTTCGTCACATGATCTAGCGGAGCACCATTAAATCTATTACTAAAATGGAAAGAAAAGGGCACCACACCAAACCTGCCAAGAGAGGACCAAAAACTCACGGCAGGCAAGGAGGGCGTTAATCTCAGAGGCAACAAAGAGACCAAAGGTAAGCCTGAAGGAGCTGGAGCGCTCCACAGAGGACATTGGAATATCTGTCTATAGGACCATTTCAAGCCGTACACTGCACAGAGCTGGGCTTTATGGAGGAGTGGCCAGAAGAAAAGACGTTGCTTAAAGAAAAAAAACAAAAAACTCCCATTGCACCCTATAGTATTGTCTCGTCACATGATCAAACAGGAAGTTGACATTCAACAACTTCAAAATACATTACCCAGCAATTATCACTGCAAATCTGTACGTGATGAGAATACCAAAGGAAATAAGAAATTATTTATTTTTTAAATAGTTTTATTCTTTATAGTTTATGTGGAATAAGCATATCCTTTTGTTAACCCTACTGACTATTTTACAATTTAAAAAAAAAAATAAATTTAACTTGATGGTGATGGATTTGCTTTTTTGAGAGAATATAGCAAATGACAGCACTATCATTTTAATTTTTTGTTTTTTGAACACAGGCATATTTCCTTGGTGGCAATCTGAATCGCCACAAGAAACTGCCCTAATGCAAGCAAACTGCCTGCACTCTCTAAATGTACGCCCCTGCTCACGAAACATAGCCCTACCAACAATTGAGGTCACAACGGTCCGTACTCCTGTATTTTCTGACTACAAATAACTCGACTTTGTACAACAATGATCTTGTCGTTACTACAAAATCTTGACTCAACATGGTGGTCATGTGATTATATTAACAACTTGAGGAAACCAGGCAGGCAGCTGAATCCATGCGAAGCCCGATTCAGAGGAACCGATTTCATTAATGGAATGCCATTCGTCCCCAGACATCATGTGACCAATCACTCCTGTGTAACTCAAAGCTCAGCTTTGGGAGGAGAAGAGATATACGGGACAAGGTGAGGAGAAAGAAAGAGAGAAGGTGATTGAGATGAGAGAAGAAGAGTAGGTACTGTACTGATGCCAGAATAGGATAAGCATTATGTTAAAAACTCACCTGATCCAATTCAAACTATGTCATTACTACAGAAATATATTTGGTTTATACAGTGGAACCTACAGGCTCAATATAACAACATAAACACCTAGCATAACTAAAGTGTAATGATAGCATTATATTCATATATTGTTGTAAAACACATTTTGCTTACATTTATGTGGTTTAAGACATATTTCTATCGATCAACTCCAAAATTATGCAAACTCAATCAGAAAGATGGAGTAAAGAAGGTGTATATCATTTTAGTAAATGATTTTCAAAGCATTTTGTCAGGAGAGAAGTCAGGAGTCACAGAGAATGGTACAGGCAGTAAATATAGAGGGTGAGAGAGAACAGTAGTGGGAATTTGCACTTTAATTAAACACTGTAAACATTCATTATCAGATCATTGCAACATTCAACCAGATTATCATACTGTGTTCAAACTTTGGCTCAGTAAGGCTAGAAATCTCAGTTTTTGGACCTCATTTCTCAAACCCTTCAACTTCCTCAAGCTCTACACGTGTCAAACTCAAGGCCCGCCACGTCATTTTATGTGGCCCGCGAATCCGCCAGCAAAAAAAAAAAAATTATTTTATTTTTTATTTTGGAAAAAAAATAGTTAGACTTGAAAATAAAAGTATCCCCATGGTCGAAATTATGAGATAGAAAGTTGAAATTATGAGATAGCATGTTGTCTGTGTACCGACATTAAAACTATCACAACAGGTGGACATGAGAGGGAACAGCCCGTAAAGAGGTTTCCCAAAAAGTGATTGAGTTGAAAAAGATCGACAAATAATCCCAAAATGTCCACGAAGAGAAAAACTGATGCAGACGGGAGAAAATGTAATGAAAGATGGGAAAGCGAATACATGTCTGTGCTTGAAGGAGAAAAACGGGTCTGTCTTCTGTGTTATGAGGCGTGTCGGTGATGAAGGATACAATTCACGTCGGCATTTTGACACTAAACACGGAGCTAAATTTAGCCTCCAAGAAAAACATAAAATTGTCCAAGAATTAAAATGCAGAGTGCAATCACAGCAGAATATATTTACAAAAGCTACAGCCCAGTGCATGCTAAAGGTATGTGAGCAGGTGAGCTCCGACCAGATACAGACTTTTACAAATGTCAGTTTGTGAAGAAACACCATCGCAGACCGAGTTCAGGAACTGGCAGCAATCTAACAACACAGCTAGCTAAGAGATGAGCAGGTACTCGTCTTCTTCATTAGCTGTTGATGAAAGCACAGACAACACGGACACAGAGCATCTATCCATGTTTATAAGACCTGATCTCAGTGAGGAGCTCTTGTATGTAGCTGCCATGCGCGGGACGACGGCGGGGACATTAGTGATGCAGAGAGGTGACAAAAATAGCTTTGAACAAAGTCAATGTAATAACTGGTGTTTGATGATATTTGTCTTTGTTATTTTCTTTAAAAGTTTGATCTTTGATAGAGTAATGTGGGTTTCTTAACCCTAAATTAAAATTATTTATTATTTATTTATAATAACAGAAATGTGCTTAAATATATTTTTACATTTATATAACTGCATGTACAATATTTTTACACTTGAATAAACAATAATCAAATGCAGAGAGTTATTTAACAATATGTTAGGAGTAGTTACATTTATACAGTCTTAGAGTTACAACCGGCCCTTTGAGGGAAACCATGATGCTGATGTGGCCCGGAGTAAAAATGAGTTTGACACCCCTGCTCTAAGACATCTGACCACACCAAGCTCTGGCAGTCAACTACAGTCTGACAACCAACCATTAACTCTGGCTGTTCCAGTCCAGGTGAGCTTGTGCACATGAAAGAGGCAGGATTCTAACAGCCAATCACATGCAACATCCAAAAACCCAGGGCAGCAGACCTTTAAGACAATGACCTCCACTTGGAAATTTGGTAACTGCAGCATCAAAAAGTTAAAACAGCCCATTAAAACAAGATAAATGTAGCAATATATAAAACATGTGGCTGACAATGCGTAAATAGCAGTGGTGGGCCGTCAGGGCCAGCAAAGCCTTCTCTGCTGGCCTAAACAGAATCACAAAATTATAGCTATTTTATAATTTAATAATTTTTCACAAATACACTACATGTATTCAAAAGCACCGTAGCTTGTGAGTGTCCTGTTGTGCTATGGTGTCGTGTTGCTGCCTTGGTTAGCTCCAAACTCCAAGATGCTCAGTTGCAAATAAAACGCATTCTTAGCCATAAAATGTGCAACGCTTCTCTGACGCTGTCAGCCAGAAATACTGTTCATACAAATCCTTTTCCTGGCTGGGTCAGGGCTGCTAGCTGTGGGGTTGGCCGACCCTTTCTTACGATCCAGTTTTTCTGGAAATGTCCTTGAGAAATCCGGTTCTCCTCCTTCAGCCATTGAGTGTTAAAAAAACAAAGCTGGGTAAAAAAAAAAAAAAGAATCTACACCAAGCAAAACGCTAAAAATGTCATGTCAATGTCATAACTTCTTACATATCTTTCAACTTGAACCGTTACTAATAACTTCTGCTAGCTAGCTGTGTGAATTGTTTGTAATAAAATACGTTTGGGTGAACCATAACTGATTAAAAAGACGGTGTTGTGTGTTGAGGAGGACCCGCGAGTAGCACGGAGTCGGCTACAATGGGTTTAACATGTCATACATTGTCCTGGAGGGCAAAGTCTTTTACCTGGTTGCTAAGATGTCACTACGTTCTTTGTTGCTTGTCAGTCTAACCCAGAGGTAGCCAACACGGTGCCCACGGGCACCTGGTCGCCCACAGGGACCACATGAGTCGCCCGCAAGTGATGTTCTAAAAATAGCACTAATATGAAGGCAAATCACTGTCAAAATCCAAGAGCGCAAATAATATCCACGCGCACTCAAATTAAACAGCAGCGCGCGTATATTACTTCGATGAGTGCTTTCACATCACTACGCGCAGAATAGCTCTGCTCGCGCGAGCAAAATTGCAGCCTGGTAGGAGAAATACGGCCATCGCCATGTTAATTTTTTCGCAAACCAATGAACAGAAGTTGCCATATTTGGAATGCGGAGGAGTGACTTAGTGACGCAATATACGGCTCTGGTAGAGCCCTGTCAATCACAAAGTAGCCCCGCCCTAAACCATACTCTAATACCATACCATTTGACTCTAAATGGACCATAAGTTACTAAATGAACATCATGCTGTATTGAAGAAGACTTGAAACTAGAGATTGAGACCATAAACTCATGTTTACAATGTTTACTGAGGTAATAAATCAAATGAGGAGTAGAGTCATTTTCTCATAGACTTCTATACAACCGGACTTCTTTTTGCATCCGGAGGACTGCTTGGTCAGCAGAGAGAATGCAAGTTTTAAGACACTTTCGCATTGGCTTCAATCAGGAGAACTGGAGGTTTCCGCCTGCTGCAACCCAAATGACGTGTGACATTTCCTCTTTTAATTCTCCTTTGCGTGCAACTGGATGCTCCGTGTGCAAAGATGCATTGGCAGCATGGGGGTTTGACTCCGACACGTGTGTGTGTGTGTTTGCGTGTGTGTTTGCGTGTGTGCGTGCGTGTGTGTTTGTGCGTGCGTGTTTGTGTGTGTGTGAGTGTGTGTTTTATGTGTGAGGGCAATGAACTATCAAAACAAAACCTGCTGTGTGAGTGTTTGGTTAACGACATTAACTGGCTAATCCTGCTCTGTGAGACAGGCTCATGGTGCTTTTGTGAGGGACACCTGCGCTGACGTCTTTAGGTATCAAGCATTGTCTTGTGAATGAGTTAAATTTGTGTCTCATGGTTGACTTCCACGCCGCTATTCAAGAAGGTAACACCTTGGCCTGTCGGAATTTGCTTGTTCTGTACCCTTTGCTGAAATTACATTTTTTTTCCATGCATGGAACACTTGATACAATCCTATCACTATCCTATCAATACCCTAAATATAAGATGAATCTTAAAAAAAAAAAGTAAATGACAGGCCACTGGCTCTAGAGATGGCAATGTTGGTGTGTTGGTCCTCCACTTTTTATTTATCCAGTGAAATATCAAACATCTATCGATTTATCAGAAGGATTTTGAACAGACATTTATGGTTCCAGATAATGTATCTTATTGACTTTAGTGATCCCCTGAACTACTGGATGGAGTGCCATGACATTTGGTGCAAACATCCATGTCTTTTCATACATGAACATATGGAAAAATATTTTAAAACTACACTAGGCTAACGTTAATAAAAATGTTGTTTTGTTTTTTATTTCCAGAAATTCCCATGATGCCTCACAATGCTTTCCTGAGGCCCATGCTGCGTCCAAATTTAAATCATGAAGGAAAAAGAAATGTATTTTCTGTCAATGAAAAACGAATGAGGTTTAAGTCACCCCTCTCCAGGGATTGATAATGCCTGGTCATGTAATGCCCCCCAAAGTGAAAAGGCACATGCAGACGAACGGCACCCGCCTCCATCCATGACACTCAGTGGGTGAGCAAGGATACCTGAGAAAGGGGTGTCATTCATCTGCATGCACCACCCACGCTGCAGTGAACCAGAGCTAGCCAAAAACCGGCAAAGCCTCACCCCAAGCGAGCCCTTGGTGAGGGAAAAGGCAAATGATTTGGCGAAGCTGTCATTACTTTATCTAATAATCATCCTCTTATAGTAATCAATCTGATCCGGACAGACCTGTTCACTATAAGAGGATTCCACTGTAGTGTTGATTAGCAAAGCTTTCTAACACACAAAATTAAGATGGTCAACACGGTAAACCTACTAAACATCAGCATGCTAAAATGTAGCATGTTAGCATGCTGATGTCAGCATTTAGCTCAAAGCATCACCATGCCCCCAAACAAGAGCAATAATTTTGGACAATTCTCCAAAAGCCCAGATTCCGTTCATCTGCAATGTCTTTGTACGTTCAATGTCAACATTAAATTCTTCCCACAATATCTGTGCTACCTTCTACCTTGGTTTGTTCATGAAAAGATTGTGCTTAAAAAAGCACACCCTGGCCTCCACACCTTTACTTTCCACCTCTCGACACAAAAGCCACACTACTTCTGACATAGACTCTGGATGTAAATTGTGGCGTCCAGAATCTTGAATGATAAATGAATTCCCACTCAGAAATAGTTGGCGTCTTATTGGCATTTTTAGTATAAATCCAGATTCTCAACAGGAACTTGTGTATTGTGTTGCATACCTCTACCGGGGGATAGTGTTCGTAAAGCAGATACCAAGGCCTCGGTCTTGGTGGCTGCCTGACGAGGTAGTGGTCTGGAGGAAAAGGATGAAACGTTTGTCTCCCCTTAATGTCCCTGGAGTCCGCTGGCTCCACCTTCATCGTCTCCATACATTTACCCAGAGCCATGTCCTCTATGTTGGAGAAGTGGGTACATTTCCCAGTATTGAACCCTTCGACAAATCTCCTCAGTGCTTCCTTACTGAGGACATAACCTGCTCCTCCACTCATGTAGCCTTGACTGATGAAGGGGGTAAACCTTCTACCCAGGTACAACGGCTTTTCAGTATCATATGTAGACAAGGTGTAGCGTAGATTCTCTATGACCACGAACGTGTCGTCGTCTGCTTTTAGGAACCAGTCCGCTTCATCCAGGTGGTGCTGGTGGATGTACTGAAAGGCTCGGATGGTCTTCCAGTACAGGTTTTCCCTCCCCTCACTCACGTTCAGCTTCACAGTGGGGAAGTCCGTCTCGACAGAGCTCATGTACAGCACTTTGTTGCAGCGCTTGGCCCACGTTTCCCTGATGTGCTTGGTCCGGGATTCCAAGTTCTTGGGCCCCGTCATGATCCAGCACAAGATCCGCGGTGTTCTAGGGGAATTAGCCGCTGAGCTCTTGTTCTCAACTGGAGGAAATGAAGAACAAAGTATCAAAAATGTGTTGCGTGGACATTTTAGACCTGAAGGTTTCAGACCTACAGTTAATCAGAACAGTACACTTGGACTGTTGTCAAGAGTATAACTGAATTAATGAGTAGAGATAAGCCGGTATACCAGTTCCACTACTGTGATCAAACAGCCATGACCTGGCCCACTCCTTCACACAGGAGAGGGTGAACAAGTGTCATAGGGCTGTTACACAGTTTATTGTTAAAGGCCTGCACATTGTCAACAGATGAGTCAAAGGGTAACAACTAATAAGTCTGTCAATGTATATTGAGTTGTTTGATACATAGTTACTATTAACTTATAAGTTATTTTGAATAATAGTTTATGACAACAACATTAGTAAACTATTATTATTAAACATCCCTGCTGTTGCCGTTCAAGAAATACTATTTGTTTAAATATGAATAACAGAGCAATGTTGATTTTTTTTATTTTTATTAATTGTCATTTTTTTCTCACAAAATAATCAAAAATAATTGATAAGAGTATCGAAAAGGAACCGGACCAATAAGCAGAATCGCTACTAGTATTGATAAAATCCTAATGATCCCTGTCCCTAGACATGACTGGTCAAGGCACAATGTTGGGACGGAGGGAGGAAGCAAGACAGAGCTTGTATGTGTTTGGCTAAGCCCCCTACAAAGCACTGCCTTTTTAAAAGGTGATAAAAACCTGCATGGTCTAAATAAATGTCCCCTTCACTTCTGTGGTTGGCAGTCTGTAAAAAAGATGTGCGCGTTCTTGTTTAAGAAGAACCAGCTGCCCATGTTTTTTAAGATGGCAGGTTTTCAGTTGATAAGCATTCCGCTTCAAAGGTTTGGACCCGACCTTAGACATAAACAACATGCTGCGTGCTGGAAACGGTGCCAATTATTCACAATCACTTTGTTTGCTCCATTTATAATAAACACTGTACATGCCAGTTCACCGATTGTGTATTAAGACCGGTATTTAATAATCCAGGTTAAGATAAGTGTTTTTATAAATGTAACCGTAGTCTAAATAGTTTCTGCAAAACAGTGACTGACATGATTAAATGGAAATGCAGGACTTTCACTCAGGAGACCGCCGTTTGTGTCCTGTGTGAAACCAAAAGTCAACATTGACTTATTTTACGTTAAGGGAAACGTTACGTATTAAATATACTTTGTTTAAAGCCAAACTGGGATGTTTTACTAAACTTAACCAAGTAGTCTTGTTGCATTTTAGTTTTGTTTCAATTCAAAATGTTAACCACTTGTTTAAAACTGCGACCATCAGCCAGGAGGAAACTTGTTTTGGTTTAGTTGTATGGGAACATAATGAAAATCCCCAGTTTGACAACCACTGTGCACAATTTTGATAAAATAGTTAGAATTAGCTCCGCCTTGACCTGCTACAACAGTCAAATACTGCTTGCACATTCAATAACGTTACATACAAAATCGTCATGGGGGCTCAGTATTTGTGATACTCTAAGTACATTTTACTGATAATAGTGCTGTACCTTTAGACTCTTGAATGCATGATTTTTACTTGTGACAGTTTTATATTGCATTGGTGTACTACAATTAAGATATATAGGAATACCACTGTTAAAGCACAAGAAAAGCTGAAACTTTATATTTATTTGATTTAGGATGAAATGTTTTAGATGTAACTCCTAACAATGAATTCTGACTAAACTGCTTCATAATAGTCGTTGTAGTTGCCTTGTGACTGCTTGCTGTCATAATGAGTTATGCCTTATTGAGGAAACAAATACATTAGGCCTACTACAGATCTATAAAGCTGCTAAATTCTGTTTTATCAGAACTCCCACATCTAGCCTTAACCTCCATCCTACCAACCAAACAAATTGAACAATCAAGGACTACTGAAAAGAATAACCTACTATAAAGACAAACAGCATAGCAAAATGTTAACTTTTCTTGTCAAAACATTAGTTATGTAATTAATGTAATCTGAAGAAAACTAATTATTAATATTTTGGGAAATGTACAGTTATTTTGCATAATGAGTAAAACGAAAAATAGACAGAGCACACGAGGAAATGATTGTCAGTGTCTCCGTCAAACCGACTGACAGACGAGTTCCACTCCCCTGGTAGAGAGTGATCGTTTAAATGAGGAACCATGGCAAGCACGAACTCATTAAATACTCAATAAATGAAACAAACAAATTGATTGAGAAAGTTAAAAAAAATTGTAATGATAGGATAAATAAAACAAAACCGTATACTAACTGGGTCGGCCGGGACCCCAGTCGGTAGGATGAGGGTTTAACAACTGTTGGCACTTCGGTACTTGTGGCAGCTCTACCAATCATTAGATCCGTCAGCATTTTCACCGATTGTGTTCTGTGTTGCATCCAACACCACTGGAATTACGCGCGACCAATTACGCATGGCTGTGGTTTAGATCTCATGGAGGCTACCTGTTACAGTCGCCGTAGTATTATCATTATTATTATAATTATTATCATTATAAAACACCAGGAGAATAATCAATGATTTATTAGCGCTCGTGTTGAAACTGACTTTGGTGCTTCACAATTCAGGATAAATTAAAAGATCATGAACAGATGGCTTGAATGCAAATAAAATAATGATGCAATTCATCACTCATAAATAAAGTAAAATGAAGGTTCTAGATGCACCCATTGACACTACATTGTGGTGCATCAGCCATAAAACGTGCATAAAAAGACACGATTAAATAAAGTATGGATAAAATCATCACCTGTGTGCACGAGCTGTTTGACTTCGTGCGTAGCATTCCTCGTGAAGTAAATGGCTTGTTCTGTTGCAAAGTTCGAGTCCAACACAATGCGAGAGGAGAGAAATCCCATCATGACTCCAATGGTGAAGATTAAATGAGACTTAATGTGCCTCATCCTCCTGATTGACCTGCCGGGAACAAGTACCAAGTCACTCACTGCTCGATGCGCACGAGATACTTCTCCGGTCACTTGCTCTAAAAATGAAGAGATAAATAAGGAAATAAGGATGAGCCTAGAGCGGCAGTTCCCTCTCTGTTTTTCCAGACGCAGCGCGCACGCAGTCACCCGCTCTCACGCGCGGCTGTTTCCAGTGTGAATCCGGTAAGGCGGAGCTCAATTGAACACTTCCTGACGTCACCAAACCCTGTACACACAGAATCTTCCTTTCATGAACAGTGACTCTTATACTGTTGCTTGGTGTGGTTAATGAGATTAATTTCCCTGTGAGAAATAAACGTGATGTGAACGCTCTTAAATGTCTTTGAGTATTTTATTAAACAGACACTTAGAATAATTCAGCTGAATGGATAGAGCTCAAAGTCAAAGGTTTTACGGAGTAATATATGCTTCACACGACCTGAAATCAAAAGAAAGATATAAACCTATCAAGACTAAGTTGTTTGGAGCGCCTTGATATCATAATTACAACCCATGCCACAAAGCCTCAGCATCCCCAGTTTGATTCCACCCCTGGGACCCCCCCCCACCAGAATAGAAATCTGAACCAGGTTAAAGATAACGGTTTTTTTCTTCCCAAAGGGAATTTGGGATGAATATTTGTATCACTATACATCTGAAAATATTGTCAACAGCCATAAAAAAAGAAATTCTCTGTTTTTAGGGGAAAAACCCTCCATAGATCATGCTATAAAGGAGGTATGAACAAACGCCTGTTTAAAAACCTTCAGAATATAGAAAGGAATGAAAATGGGAAGTTCAGTGTCTGAAAAAAATAATAATTTTGAGGAAACAGCCTTTTAATTAAGATATAAAATATATAAACATGAAACTACATCAACTCTTATTTTTTGTACTACAAGTTTTTAGTCTAAAATTAATTAGACTTAAATGAGACTTAATGTGCCTCATCCTCCTGATTGACCTGCCGGGAACAATAAGTGGCCAAGTCACTCACTGCTCGATTCGCACGAGATACTTCTCCGGTCACTTGCTCTAAAAATGAAGAGATAAATAAGGAAATAAGTTTAAAAATGCAAATGGTGAATTATCTAATGCTTAGTTTTTTGGAAATTTAGGAGAAATCTACAGATGCGCTCAATTGCAAAACTGATTTCAATAATCATTATATTAATAATGTGTTTACATTTATAATTGCAGTTTAGTAACAAGCTTTTGCTGATGGCTTATTGGAAATTGAGAAACTGAAGATCCTATGTTAATGACCTACGAACATTTCTAACATCAGATATGATGATTTTTAATAAACTGAGAGGCACTCAAGCATTTTTAAGCAATTCATTAATTAATATTAACCCTTCATAAAGGGTGAATTATCAAAACATTATAAGTAAGTAAAGGTGTCTGCTGGCAAACCGAAATAAAAAAAAACTTTTTTATTTCAGTTAAGTGTGAGGAGAAATTATAATACAAAAGTTACACAAACTCAACAGGATCTCTAATATGAATGCATCTGTTTCATGTGAATTCCTGTGGACACAAACAAGACTGATCTGATGACTGCAGACAATGATGGAATTTAATGAATAATCAGTGCAAAGGCTTACAGGTACACAGCAACAGAGCAAATTATTTAGGGAGCTTGGTTGGACGGTCTCTGCTTTCAGATCTCCATTAACTTGCTTGGGGAGAAACTGGTGGTGGGGAACAGAGATGGGGAGGGGCGTTCTCCGTTTGGAGGAGGAGCAGGAGTTGGTGGTGAATGTGGAGGAGGAATAAGCATCTCTGGAACACGGCTCTTGTCGTAGAAAGCTTTGTCCTGGCGGCCCCGATCAGCTCCTGGTAGATATGGACGTGTGAAGTCCAACAGAGTCTGGAGAAAACCACAAAGAACACGTGTTGTATTAAAACACCATGCATCACCAAATCTACATTAAAAACTAAAAAGAAAAATCAGTATTTAGATTCAGAACATAACTAGACTTTGTAACATTTGAGGTCTTTCCTTTCATTAAGAATTTCCACTTAAGATATTATTCAAAATATGTCCAATTACTCAGATAAATAAAATTCCTTCTTTCAATAATGACTTCTGCAGGCTTGATCATTTCAAACATAGATTCAAAAAGCATATAAATACATTGCTAGACACTGAGACACTAATCCATCATACTGCTATACATCAGCCTCATCAACATTACCTTGAGTTCAGACTAGTGGGAGGAAGAAGAGCTCTCTCTGGTTGATGGATTTCAGCATCACAGTCAGTCAGCGAATGGAAATACTTCTGAGACACCTGTCAGAATGTGAACAGAAAGACAGCTGCACTTTATCAGTCCAGAGATGTGATTAATTCACAGCTATGTTGTTGCATGTTATCTAAAAGGTTATATTTACCAGTGTATCTCTGGTCCCTGCTGTTCCACTCTTATGTCTTCACATGGCAACAGGAGGCAGCATGCAGGTTGATGGAGGAGGCTGGAGGTGGAGCTACAGTTGTCTGGCAGATCCTTCAGGCAGAGTTGGATGTGCAGGGTGACGTCTGTAGGTGGAGGTTAAGGCTACATCTGTCTTCAAGAATCTTCAGGCGCAGTTGGAGGTGCAAGGTGATGTCTGTAGGTGCAGGTTAAGGCTACAGCCTTTGCTAGAATCTGCAGGTGGAGGGGGCAGCTGTAGGTTCTGGCAGAAGCTGTAGTTGGAGGTTTGAAAGGCAGCTGTCTGCCAGAGTCTGCAGGTGGAGGCTGGCAGAGGTTGCAGGTGGTGGAGCAGGTTGAATGCTGGTCAATGGAAGTTGTTGATGCAGCTTGTCTGGAGCACGACACTTCAGAGACTGTAGGTGGAGATCAATCTCTAGCTACCTTCCAGGATCTGCTGTTGGAGTATGGGGCAGCAGTTGGGTGGTAAAAGCTGCCTGCAGAGGGTGGAGGCAGCAGAAGGCTATTGAGTTTGGATCTGCAGCAGGGTGTGTAATGGGAAAATATGTCATAGTCTCATGTGAAGGTTTAAAGAATGTAAGTCCTAAAAGAGCAGACACCAAACTGTAGTTTCAGTAGATGACTTTAATTAGTTTAGTATCCAGGTGTCTTGTTATCTGTTATCATTGTGCACTGTTTCTTTCTTCTTCGTATCTGTTATCTTGTGCACTGTTTCTTTCTTCTTCGTAAGACAGACACACAGAGAGGCCTTGACTAACAGAGATCCTCTGTTTGAAATACTTTGGACTTCCTTTATGACGCATTATCTGAAGTTGTAAAGGTGTAAACCTTTGCATGCATATATGATGTGTGAGGGTAATGAATGTCTATTCTGTCTCTGCAATGGTCATTTTAACAATGTCACAGTGGCTTCAAAGGAAGCATCTGCTGTGAGATTTAAACGGTTTATTGTAAGGCAAACTGTGAACAAAGGGATTTGCAAACAGGAGATAAAGCATCTTTCTGACTGTCTTAAATGAAGTATACTAAGGCTTGAAGGATGACCTGCCTTTTATTGTGTTCTTTGTGTATTCTTGTTAGCTAAGCAGATAACAGGAAGCTGTCTGAGTATAAATGTCCATGCATTGTGACTGTTAGGTAGACCACTCTTACAGATCACTGCAATGTGTCTGTGAGACTGTTCTCTTTGCTTGCAAGCAAATAAATTGACTTTACAAACCTTGATCGTTCATCAAAACTCTGTTTACTTTATATTGATAGAAAACCTTCACTTTCTTCTCCCGACTAGTCATAAGAAATATTCCACAACAGGTGACAGAGGCTGGAAGTGGAGAGGAGTCTATTTGCAGGTGGATGTTTGGCTGGCAGATGGATATATATACAGTATATATACAGTATCATACCTGATATGAATGACATACCACTCTGATTCAACGGCATATACCACTAATATGAACTTTCAAGCGGCACTTGCCTTCAGGAAACAGTGTGCTGTTGGAAAAGTACTGGCATACAAGGATAGGTACCTAACCCTGAACAACAGTAGCATACCACTCCAGGGATAGATACATACCACTGAACAACATACCACTCCAGGGATAGGTATACCACTGAACAACATACCACTCCAGGGATAGGTAAATACCGCTGAACAACAGTAGCATACCACTCTAAGGATAGGTATTGTAGAAATATGCTAACGGTATTTACAGGCATTAAACGTATAAGTATTATGTGTGTGCTCATTTGCAATAGTGTTGCGTGTGTCATAGAGCAAAGGTTTGAATCTCCGGGTGAGGCACTCGTAACTAGATGTGTTGTGAAACGGATAACTCCGTGGGATATTGTGTAGCAACCTGCAGGAACAGCATCTTCTCTGTCCAGAGAACTGGAGGTCTCCCACATACACAGGGGCCCCAACAGGGGCCCGTGTGTGTGTGTGAAGATAACGCGTCCCTGTGCAGGACAAGGTCAACTCCTCATGAGAATGAATAAAGAAACAGGGTAATGATAGGCCAGGGCTCACAAACACGGAGAGGAGAGATGGATATGCCGAGCCCTGACTTTGTGTCTGATGCTAGGGATATTTAATCAATTCTTGTGTTGTGTGAAACCATAGACCTATGCATTATGCTTTGATGCTTGACTTAATAAATTCTTAATACTTATAGATCATCTACCGTCACACCACCATTGGACTATCAGACTCTGCACTCAAGTGGTTTCAGTCCTACCTTTCAGGCAGAACTGAATATGGCTCACTGGGAAGATGCAGCGCTCTAGGAGGATAGTGTGATCCACTGTGTCAAATGCAGCAGTCAGGTCCAGGAGGATGAGGAGTGAGGGTGATCCCGCATCGGCTGTCATCAGCAGGTCATTCGTCACCCTGAGCAAAGCTGTTTCAGTGCTGTGGGCTGAACGAAATCCTGACTGAAATTTTTCAAACAAATTGTTGTGTTTGAGGTGGTCCTGAAGTTTTAAGCAACTACCTTCTCTAAACCGTTGGACAAGAAGGTGAGGTTGAAGATAGGCCTGTAGTTGGCTAGAACCTCCGGGTCCAGGGTGGGCTTCTTGAGAAGGGGACGGATGACAGCAACCTTGAGTGCAGGTGGGACACAGCCAGACTGCAGGGAAAGGTTAACAACTTTGGTGATCAAAGGACTGAGAGTGGGGATATGTGATTTGAGCAGAGCAGTAGGAATGGGGTCCAGGGTACAGGTACAGGGTTTCATTTTTCTGAGGATTTCCTCAACATGGCTCTCCTGAACCTCAGCAAGATGTAGAGGAGACAGCACACTCGCAGATAAGGTGTTGGTGTCAGAGGGAAGCATAGATGGAGAGCTGGACATCAGAGAGCGAATGTTGTTGACCTTGGATCTGAAAAAGTCAATGAAGCTGTTGCATTGCTCCTCTGTAGCCTCAGTTGAAGAGGATGGTTGTGGCTTCAGGATATGGTTTGTGGTTGAAAAAAGCTGTTTAGAGTTGCCAGGGTTTCATTGATTAAGCTGGAATAGTACTGTGAGCGGGCATCTTTAAGGGAGTTGGAGTAGGCCCTTTGATGCTCACGGAAAGCCTGTTTATGGACAGTGAGCCCAGAGTGTCTGCAGCGTCGTTCTAGAACACGCCCAGCTGATTTTATTTTCCGCAGCTCATGTGTGAACCAGGGAGCGGAGCATGAGAAAATTACCTCACGTGACTTGACAGGGGCATGGAGATCAAAAACACTGGTCAGGGATGTATTATAGAGTTCCACTAATTCATCCATTGATGCAGAGGCTGGGCAGGTGATGAGCTGGAGATCCGTGGTCATTGTGGCTGAGTCAATGCTTTTCCAGTTCCGGAAAGACATTTGACGTTTAGGTCTAATAGTAGGCAGCACAAAAGTCAAGGCCATTGAGACCACCTTGTGGTCGGACACACCGAGATCATAAACCTGTAGGTTACTGATGGAAGCAGAGTCAGTGATAACCAGATCCAGAGTGTGCCCCTTGGTGTGAGTGGGAACCTCAACATGCTGCTGCAGGCCAAGACACTCAAGCATACTCAGGAAATCTCCTGCAATTTGACAGGAGGGGTTGTCGACATGGATATTTAAATCACCAACAATGACAATGTTAGTTAACATAGTGCAGAGTGAGGTAAGCAGATCACTTATCTCAGGTAGAAAAGATGGGTTTGGTTTCGGAGGACGGTATATGAGAAGCACTGTCATGGAGTATGGAGGTTTGCATTTGAAGGCCAGGCATTCCATAGAGGAAAGATCAGGCATTGGCAGAGGAGACAGTTTTAGTTCAGCCCGGTGCATGATGGCTAGTCTCGCAATGTTTCCGATGATGACTCCTGGGTTTGTTTTGTTTCCTGATTCCACGTTGAAACCGCGGCGCGAACCTCTATGGATGTAGTGAGGTCTGTTTTTCAAAATCGACCACAAGCCGGCCAGCAGATGCCAACAGTTTAAAAACCAATAGTCATCACAGAACAAGGACTCCAGTAGAGCAGGTAAGCTCTCAGTTTGACCAAATGTCCACCGTATTCCTGTTGTATTCCAACACGGGAGGTAGGCTAGGCTCTCAAATGAATTAATCCCGACCGTATTCCAACTCAGGGAGCAATTAAAATACGTAAAAAAACGGGGTTGAATAGAATAGCTGTAAAAATCACATAAATCACACAAGCGGTAACAAAGTGTCAAGAGGAGCGGCTGCCAGCGTACCCTCAGGAGTGACGAGTCAATTGTAGTATTAATACACATTTATAAAGCATATATTAACATAATCCCTAAACGTTAGGGCATATCTAAATCATTATATATATAAATGCATGAATGTACATCTACATAAGTTCTTAATTATTTACTTACTTTATTAATCATCTACAAGTCCTTAATAATTGGTTTGTAAAATATATAATACTTCATTTACAAATAGGGAATCCATCATTTATAAAGTATGAAAACACAATAATGAAACACATAGACGAGCTTATTAATCAAGAACAAAACATTTATAACCGTTGTTATGGATTACTACATGCTAATGAGTGTTAATGTAAGAACAATGCTTTATAAATAATGAATTAAGCTTTTACTCATACTTAACTAATGCTTCATAGTGTGTAGTCATTATAAAGTGTAAGTGGCTTTCAGGTGACCCGGATTAAATCCTTAAGCACTGCGGGAATATTTTATCTATGAATGAGTTTCTCGAGGTACAAAATCAAAGCGGTGCATTAGACAAGATGAAGGTGCTTTTGAGAATAATATTTCCAAAAGGAGGAGATACCTGTCAGCACTGAAGGTAAATATCAGCTGGTACCATTCCTGTATACGGCCCTACTCTGCACTGCACATACTGTGAGCGAGCCTCAACTTTCAGTCTGGCTTTAATCATAGAGAGAAGTCCGAATCCGAATATCTTTCCGACTTTACCGAACTAGGCTACCTTAACTTTTATCATAATTATGAAATCTGGATCTCGTAATCACGAGATCTTTTGTCATAAGTATGAGTTATTTTTTTGTAATTACAAAACAGTAATGCAAAACTCATCAGAGAAAATTGAGTGACCATAGTTGATAAGTTATGTTTCAGTTTGATCAGATGAAAGTGAAGACGAAGACAGGTCACAAAACATACAGATGTGTTCAAAGGTTTCACAACACATTGATATTACCATTCGATGTGAAGGTGCAGCCATAACAATGTGATATCTTGGAAGTGAATATTTCCCCCAGTGTGGCATCATGTTCTGTAAGAAGAAGTAAAAAACAGTTTCTAACTCAACATTTTCTCAGGAGAAAAAATAATCACCACATTTGATGAGTCATGTTTTAGATTCCTGGAACCGAAAGTCAAGGAGCGTTTCAAAAAGACAATAAAAGAAATGATACTCAAGTGCCCCGCCTCTACAAACCGGTTCGACGTGATTGTGAACATTTAAAGGTGTGTGCTCAACAACATCTTATCATTTACACCAACGAAGCCAAAGGCAAGGCAAGTTTATTTGTATAGCACATTTCAACAACAAGGCAATTCAAAGTGCTTCACATAAAACCATTAAAAGCATCAAAACATAAGGCAAAAGTAAAGGAGATTTAAAAACAATTGAGAACATTCATTGAAACATTAAAAACAGTCATTAAAAGACTAAAACCAGTGTAAGAAATAAAATACAGTAGTAAAATGCAGAAATTGATTAATATCCTTGAATCTGGTTCAATTAAAGGCAGCAGCAAACAGAAAAGTCTTCAATCTTGATTTAAAGGAGCTGAGGGTCTCATCAGACCTGCAGCTTTCTGGACTTTGTTCCAGATATGTGGAGCAGAAAAACTGAACGCTGCTTCTCCATGTTTAGTTCTGACTCTGGGAACAGAAAGTAGACCGGTCCCAGACGACCTAAGGCAGGGGTGTCCAAACTTTTTTCAAAGAGGGCCAGATTTGATAATGTGAAAATGCCCAAGGGCCAACAGTCCCTGCTGACATTATTTTAAACAATACAAGTAGCCTTGTAGATAAAACAGGGATGAATTTATATCATTGTATAAAGAGAGTGACGTGAGAAGATCAATCTCATGTCTGTAAGTTAAATCAGCTATAATCACTATTTTAAAGTGATTAGTGACTCGTCTAAAACATTTAAAAAAGGAATAACTTCAATAGAATCATTCTGATACACTGTAGCTTCTTTACATTCTATTAGAATGTAAAGAAGCTACATTCTGATACAA